>NW_018128152.1:821542-824589 GCF_001952655.1 Monopterus albus
AGGCGGCGGCCGCTCTGGCAGCAGCCATGCCAGGGGCTGGAGGGGCCAAATCTGAAGCCAGAGGCAACGGCCCTCTGCCTGGAGGAGGAGGGCTCATGGAGGAGATGAGTGCCCTGTTAGCAAGGAGGTAGCGACACATCATATATTACTCTTCGATTCAGTACGTCTCAAAATAGGCACTTGAGTCATATGAATGAATTTCAGATCTTGTTTCATATACTACAGAAAAGTGAAACTTGACACAGTTGCCATACAGTAGATTTAGCAAACCCCAATGTTGGTCGCAATGGATTTTGTTGTGCCACCTGAAGAATAAGTTCATGTACTCATCACTCTCACTATTCCTCAGTATTATGAGATGATATGTAGTAAAATCGTAATTTAAATGCACTTTGTTGCTGACAGAGAAGTATCACTGTAAGATCTAGAGAAATCTAAGGAATTTAGGTTTTAAAAATGTGGAGTTCAGGAGGAATTGTGTGGTCTGTGCTTTATGATATTAACATTAAACATGATGATATGTTTTTAAAAATAGCAACTGTTTTTCAGAAATAATTCTGGACTCTGTCTTACAGGAGAAGAATTGCAGAGAAGGGCTCATCACCTGAACCTGACCAGAGATCAGTAAGTACCATAAACCAATGATGGTAAGATGATGTCATGGGGTAGGACTGGATAAGTCTGACTTCTTCCTACTCCATTCAAGCATGTACTAGGTATAAGCAAATTGATACTGGATTAGCATTTGTTGGATATGTGTAAAATTATGTGTGTTGATATATTGACTGTCTTTACATGCTTGAAAGAATAAATAAATCAATCAAAAAAAAATCAAATCAATGATTTGACTTCTTGATCCACAATTTGTGTGGAAGAATTCTAATGAACTGCACACTATGTTAATGTTCACAGGCAAAAATTCAAAAGAGCAAAGAAACCACAAGCGCAAATGATCTAGCACTGACAACACTGGCTGTCTCTGCACTCGGTGCTGTTCAGAAAATGCCATAGATTTAGCATTGCACTCCTATAACAGTGTTGGACTCAGGACAGACAAATGATAAAAACTGATGCAGTAGAGCCAGGGAAATCATGGTTTTTATTCCATACATATGAATCCTTGCACAAACTGGAGCCCACACTACTCACAATGCAACCGAACTGCTGAGGGTGTGTGGAAAGAGATTTAATTACAATATGATTTTGACAGTTAAGGTGAAATTAGGCTTCACAGTTTGGATGCTCAGCTTTGTTGCAGACATGTTTAGCAATATGCTTACCTTAAAATCTTGCTTAGTGCAGAGTCAGACATTTTTTGTCATCTGCTTCAGCATTTTGGACTACAGCTCAACAACACTTTTGACAAATATGCACTGTAAAATGTCTGGCATGTTCCAGGGCTCCTGTCCAGCTCTGGTTCTCTGAATCATTTAGGAGTCTTATCAAGGACTCATGTAATACTTTATAATACGACAGGTATCTCAGTATGTACAGCTGGTTGTCTGTTGACCTTTTAACACTATTCTGCTTTGCAGTGTTGGACTTTGCTTTCTTTTTAGACATTTATAAGAGTATGTCCTTTTGCTGATATGAATTTACTGCATGTGCTATTTTTGACTAGCTGAAGCTTGCAGTGCTGCTGTTAAACACGCTCAATTACATTTGTCTTAATGAGTCAGTTATGCACTAATGTCATGAACAATCTATTATGCAAAGAGGTTTCAGCATCCTCATTAGTGGGTTAATGCTTTGCCTAGCATTATCTGGACAAATGGGAATGCTTTCTGCCAGAGCTGATGCAGGAGGAGGTCACATAATGTCATCAGTAAAACCCTCCACATAGTTGTACCAAGGCATGAGAAGTCAATTTATTTACTTGGTGTTACAAAACTGTATTTTAAGTGAACTCTGAAAGTTTTTAAATATATTGTTACGCTTAAAAATGGTTATGGGGAAACCACAGGTCAGAAATGTCCTTCATGGGTTCAGTCCTAAATGAACATTTTAACAATCGTATCCTGACCCCTGCCCTTTTGTGAATATCTGCTTCTTTTATTTTGTTCACTTCATGCAGAATTATAGGGGTTATATGGGGCTAATTGCACTGTGGGTGAGCACTCTCCAATAATGTTCCTGCATAATTACCCCAGCTGCTCACTTGTCCAATCAAAGCTCAACAGAGGCCTTATGTTGAGCTTTGAGTGTTGAGAGAATGGTGGGTGTATTGAAGGCTTACACATCATGTAAGGCTGCATTGCTTGTTTATACCCTAGTAATAGCACTTTTTTTTATTTCCTGGCTGTGCTTTCTGAAATTAGAGGGGAAAAAATCATGTGCAATGAATCTATTTTTTTTAACAGTGTTCATCTTGTCAGTAAAACTAAAAATGTTAGATTTTTTCCACATTTTAAAAAGGAAGCTTGGTTTCTTATTTAAAGTTTCTTTTTTTGAAACAGAATGTTCTTCTTAAAGAGAAAGCCTGAAGCTGTCCTTTACTTTATCGGAATCGCCTTTCCTGATCATTGACCAGCAAGCTTATTTTTGCTCAAGAAAACAATTTGACAATAGAATCGAGCTGGCAAAGCATATTAGTTCTGCAGCATGTACTTTCAAAGGCAATTACAGACCAAAAGAGTTGAAAAATAAATGATGAAGCTGCAAATATTTCCTATTTGAAATACAGCATGCTAAGTAATATTGAAGCTTCACTTTTCAGTGACTTGAGAAATGCTGCTTTATTACTGGGTAAAGACACAATGAATTTAACCGTAATACCCAGGTGATAAAAAATATCAAATGATTTCAAATGACTTCAAAGGGATTCCAGGGGAGCCAACAAACCCTGCCATGTCCCCTAAAAATGGCAAACAAAACACACACGAGGCCTCTGCCAGCAGTGTTAGTGCAGTGGTGATGAGTTCATTCCAGTGGCTCATTCCCACAGCAGACATTCTGTCATAGCAGGAAAAGGACGTAATTAATAACATTAATGATGCTTTGTTCCATTTAAATGTCCCAGTAAACTGCAAGTATTACACGGATGAGCA
>NW_018128152.1:826931-832576 GCF_001952655.1 Monopterus albus
GCTTGAAAGAATAAATAAAATAAAAAAATCAAAAATCAATCCTGCAGGCACAATACAAGTTTCCTGCAACAGGCACACCTGAATGGAATTCAGCCATTAATCACGTTAACCTGCAGCTGTGATAAATCAAGATGTCTGCTGTGAGAAAGGTATTTCTGTAAACAGACCTTCATGATGCACTGAACAGGCAGCTCAGGGAAACACACAATATAATCTGGTTTAGAGAGAGCTAATCATCATAAGGTTCCAATTTAAGTGTACAGGAGAAACACCTGTGCAAAAAATAGGACATTTTCACAGTCTTGTCTTGTTTACTAGTCTATTCGTTGCCTTATGAAGGAACATGGTACGTGCACAGTTCCTCGTGTGTCCAACACACTTGGCCAAGAAGGCCGATTCTGATATTCTGGCATGTTGCCGTACCAGAAGCACAGGTGTAAACAATTAAATAAATCAACCTTAAATTCCATCTAGCTGCTTCAGTTTCATGGCCCTGGTATAGATCTTTTTCACTGCAGACATTCTGACTGGTTAAGTGCAGGCATTACTAATAACATTAACAATGGCTCCATTCCATTCAGGCCTCTCAGTAAGCCTTAATTATCACTAGGCCAGGATGCACAACACATCCTACACATGCACACCTCAACTGACTGTGCTTGTTGTTTATGTTATTAAAATAAATCAAAATGCCTGCTGAAAATAGTGTTCATGCTTCCTCGCCATCACGCAAGGCTTTGAATTTGAATAGGATGGAGCCTTGGTTAATATTATTAGTAACAGTTGTGCTCTTTCCAGTAAACCAAATCAAAATCTCTGCTGTAAAAAAAGGCTACAAATTAACCACCTACTGACACAAACACATTGATATACATGTATACAAAGAAATAATATCTGATCCATAGGCATGTTCATAATCATCAAAAACTGTTGTATTAAGTATTAGAAGTTGAAAATAGGCTATATGGAAAAAATACGGAATAAAATAATACAATATACAGACATAAAAATCACACAATTATGATGCAGCCAAGTTAATATAATGCATTTGAAAATAACCGTACAGTGGCTCCTTATGAATGCAATAGAATTTAAAGTCATGAGCATTTTGAATAAAACACCAAAAGAAAATGTTCAGAAGCATTAAACTGCAAATCATTATTTGAATCATGTGGAGGAATAATTCCCTATACTGTGGGTAAATTATCTAAAGAAATGAATCCATTGGAGAATTGCACAGGTCAAAAAATACCTAAGTATTATCCTGTAATCTTGTTGCCTGTGGTTTGTGTGCAGAGGTCAGACAGTTAGTGGCCAATACGATCCTGTGACAGCTCACTTTAATCAAACACATTTCATTTGACATTTCTCCTCCTGCAGGCTTAGAGGGGAGCACTGAACCTCAGTCCTTCCTGCTCCAGTACTTCTGGATTGCTGGCAATGCTTTCCCCATAGGTGACAGTCATTTTACAGTTTATCCTGCTTCACAGTGATTGTTGCTGATACAAATGGCACTACAGTAGCCTATAAGTAATAAGTAGACTCTCAATAAGAGCAATGGGTATGGTAAATGGATTTATGCTTGTTGTATATAATGCTTTTCTACCCATACTCAAAGCGCTTTAACACCATTCGCCCATTCACCCATTTGCACTGTGTGCACCAAAGTGCACACACACACACACACCAGTGGTATCATTGGGAGCGACTTGGGATTCAGTGTCTTGCTCAAGGACACTTTGACATGTGGACTTGAGAAGCCCAGAACCGAGCGACCAACTCGGTGTCCATATGCATCCAATACAGAACAATGTCTGCATATGAAAATGTAGACTGATGGGAGGTTGTCATTCAAGTATTACTGTGTCACTGACAGGATTTCATACAGTAAAATAAGTAAAGACATCAACAAATGAGTGGTCTTTTTGGTGATGACAGTGGCCCCACCCACAGGGCACGAGGGTCACCAAATGTGATGTATGAAAATGATGCTGTGGCCTTCAGTCACCAGATCTCAGCCCAATTGAACACCTCAGGACGATGTTGGAGTGATGGGTTAAACAGCATTTCCACCACCATTATCAAAACATGAGGGAATGTCTTTTGGAAGAAGTTGTTCATCCCTCCAGTAGAGTTCAGAAGTTCACTTCTGAATGAAGTTTACCGTGAGAGCAGCAGCACATATTTTGAGGGTTCTGGAAAAACTGTTTGTTGTTTAAAAAGTCAGCTATAAATTCAAACCTGGAGAGAGCCTCTGAGGTGCTGACTGCTGAAAATAATCTTATTCTCAATAAAACCACTGTTCAGAACAACAAAATTCATGTGCCTGACAACATGTCCACTACTAGATCTACTGCCATACACCTAAAGGCAACCACAAAAGGGCGATAATTTGTTTTTCAGTAATTTACAGTTTAAGGAACCAAAACAATGGCCTTAATAAAGAAAACATACCAATTGTAAAAAGTCAATAATACACAATTAAATGTGCCAAAGAATGGGAGAGCATTCATATGGAAGCTCTCCCATTTGGCCCCAAAGCAGGGGCTGTCAGGGCAGGCCATCATAAATCTTCAGAGCTCCACAATAAGCAATACCATTTTCCAGACCTAACCTACCCTTTACACAAACTGTATTTGGAGGCCAGGGCATGCAGACACACGAGTCCCTGGATGAATATGCCACAACAGTGCTAAACTGCATGAATTCTTGTGTGGACTATGTAACATCCTGGAAGCAAATACGTGAGTTTCCAAATAGGATGCCTTGGATGACACACAAAATACTACAACTAATTAAAGCAAGGAATGCAGCATGCATGTCTGGGGACACCAATGCCTATAGTACAGCCAGGACTGCTTTGAGGGACGGCATCAAATCTGTCAAACTAGGATACAAAAGGCAGATTAAAGCTAAATTTAACAACTCTGCAAATCCCCAGCAGGTGTAGGAGGGCGTCAAGGCAGTAACGGACTATAAGACAACATCTTCCACAGTGAACTGCTGTGCCACCTTGGCTGAGGAGCTAAATCTCTTCTACGCCCGTTTTGACTGACAGCGCCCTAGTCCTGAGCACACATGAAGTGAGACTGTTTGCGTAACATCAAACCCAGGAAAGCAGCCGGACCAGATCCCAGTGCTGGGATAGGTGCTGAAAGACTGTGCGGCTGAGCTAGCAGAGGTCTTCACCACCATCGACAACACGTCATTGTCCACATCGTGGGTCCCAGCCTGCTTCAAATTAGCCACAATATTTCCTGCCCCTAAACAGCCAAATGTCACATGCCTAAATGATTACAGGCCTGTGGCACTCGCACCCATACCAGCCAAATGCCTGGAGAGGCTGGCCATCAAACACAGTAAGAATGCAATACTACGAGCACTTGACCCATATCAATTTGCATACTGGGAGAACAAGTTGACAAAAGATACCATTGCTATTGTGCTCCACACTCTATTAGAACATCTAGGGCATAAAAACACCTATGCAAGGCTGCTCTTTTTCGACTTTAGGTCAGCTTTTAATACAATCCAGCTGAACAAACTCCAGTCCAAATTACACAACCTTGGCCTGAACACCCCATTATGCAATTGGATTTTGGACTTTCTAACAAACCGCTCACAGTGTGTTAAAGTTGGCAGGCACACTTCATCCACCCTTCTCACCAACACCGGGGCCCCACAAGGATATGTGCTCAGTCCATTGCACTACATACTTTTCACACATGACTGCTGTGCCTCCTTCACACCACAGTGCTCGGGTTTGTGAACAGTGAGTCAGCCTGCAGAAGTGAAGTACAACATCTAGCATCATGGTGTGAAAATCATGACTTGGCATTCAACATTAGAAAAACCAAGGAAACGATTGTGGACTTCTGCAAAACAAGATGATCCATCCATACTCCACTCTCCGTTGGGGGTGAGGTGGTGGAAAGACTCACAAACTTTAAGTTCCTGGGTGTGTCTGTGATGGAGGACCTGTCCTGGGGCATTAACACCAGCTCAGCTGTAGGAAAGGCCCGACAATGTCTCTTCTATCTTAAGAAACTAAAGAGTGCTAAAATCCCTCAGCAGCTCATGGTGAACTTCTACCACTGTGCTATTGGTAGCATATTGACCTACGTATTCTTAGTGTGGTTCTCCAGCTGCACTAAGGCCGAGCAGCAGGCCCTCCAGAGGGTGCTGAAAACAGCAAGGAAGATCATCGGGACCAGTCTCCCAGAGATAAGCACCATCTACACCACCCACTGTCTACGTCGTGTGTCTAACACCCTGTGTGATCAGCATCACCCTGCACATCACCTGTTCCACCTGCTGTCCTCGAGGAAGAGATACAGGTCCATCCATGCTGGAACCACCCGACTGGCCCACAGCCTCTATCTTCAGGCAGTGAGGCTACTGAATGCGCAGCCCTCCATCTTTCTGACCCCCATCCATCACCACAAACCACACTCCACCACTGCAATAACTGTGAACTAGACTTTTCATATTTGCAAGTCTCACACATCTGACTCATCTCAGTTTACTGCCTCGACCCTGCTGCTGAACTGTTGTTTTGCTGTGCTAGATAGTACACAGGACATTTTTGTACATATTTTTGTAAATATTTATCATATATTGATATTTGGGAGACACTTTTGCTTGATATGCCAGTCCTAAGATGGTCAAACAATAGTCCAAAGGTAATCAAGACAAGAACCAAACAGGAGACTGATACAAATAGTGATGGTCCTCTAACACCCAAGGCTCCAACATATGCGCGGTAGCTCATGAAGCAATTGTATCGAACCACTGTGCCGAGGCGTGTTTTGGTCATGTGACTAGTGATGTTTGAAGCACTTGAGTGACTCCCTAATTCACGTATGTGAGTCAGCTGAGACGATGATATGTTGTACCTTAAATAAAAAAATAAAAACAGCAACAAAATATACGATGTGAATCAATTTGCGGGATCGAATGTGTTCAGGGATAGGATATCCCTATTTAGTGGTGTTCATTTGAATTTTTCTTTGCAGAGCAGGTTGGTTTGTTGCTGTTGCGTTAGTTGCTTTGAGAGTTAGTAGTGTTGTAGCAGATTGTGTATTTAGTGGAGAATCACTGTAGATAGAGAGATAGATCAATAGATAGATAGTAAGTTACATAGAGAAATAAATAAAATAGTTGCATAGTTAGATAAACCTAGATAGATATAGTTACATAGATAGTCCTAAATAATGATAGATATATACATACAGTATATAGATATATACAGTATATAGATATTACATATATAGATAAGCTAGATAAGATAGCCATCACTAGATACTAGTGATGTGACGTCCCGTATCGAGGCTTTGAAGCGTGTGCCGAGTAGGGGAGGGGGCGTTTCCGCGATGCGCGTATCGAGGCTTGCGTCATTTAGGTGAGGAGCTGAAAATGATGACGTCCGAAGCCTCGCTGCCCGGCTGTACCACGTGACTGATTCAGGAAGTGGTTCAGATTTTGCCGCGAGTTTTGACAGCGATATAAACCCCTCAGGCTCCATTCAAAATGTGGGTGTTGGAGAAAAATAAATCGCCTAAGACCTGCCACAGTGGAGAAACTGTTGTTTTTAAATAAGAACCAATGATGTGTCCCCTAAACCATAATCACTGGCCATACCTCAA
>NW_018128152.1:832719-856460 GCF_001952655.1 Monopterus albus
GCATACAGTTTTATTCACAGGCTTTCTGCAAAATGCCACACACTTCAAATTCATGCCAACTGATATTGTTGCATCCAGTAGATGTCCTCCTAGAGCAAATGAAGCTTCAAGAAGCTTTGCGCTGGAGTGAACCAATTGGATGAAAGGCTTCATTGCTTCATGAAGCTTCATCTGCCCATCACTACTAGATACAAACAAACTTACAAAGCAGGGTGAGGTATGCAGAGAGATGGATGATGGGGCAACGAGGCATGGAGAAGAAATGAGCCAGCAACCAGACTGAGGGAAGGGAGGTGAATATAAAGGCTGAAGACCAGAGGATAATAAGCGACAGGTGGAGACAATGAATGGTGATTAGGAACTGGGGTAAAGCTGGGGCAGGAGAGGTGATACAGGACAGGAAGTCTAACCAAAATAAAAGCACAAAACTGGAAGCAAGTCCACAAACCATAATAGCAAGAGGTGGGATACTCCCTGGACAGGTCACACACCGGGGAGACACATAGAGATAGACAACCACATACACCCACACTCACTCCTATGAGCAATTTAGAGTTGCCAGTCAACCTAAGCTGCATGTCTTTGGACTGTGGGAGGAAGCCGGAATACCCATAGAAAACCCATGCAGGCACAGGGAGACGTCACACAGAAAGGACCAGGGCTGGCCAAGACTTAAACCTGGAACCTTCTTGCTGTGAGGTAACAGTACTAACCACCAGTGATGACACAAAATAATGATGATTAGTAAATGTCCATTCACAATTTATTGTTCACTGTTGAGAGAACTACTTATTGTACAGTATATAGGGAGTAGTAAATTAGTGAATGGGGAGTGATTTTGGACACAACCTTGATTATGTTTAGGCACAAAAACCACTTAGTTAGGTTTAGGAACAACAAATTCTTGATTAGGCCTGAGGGAAGGTCCTGTGTTTTATGTACCTAGTCATCCACCCCAACTTCCTCCTACCATGGATTGTGCCTCTATACACTTACTCCTTTCTTCTAGTCATAATTAATATGGTCACTAGATGATGGTAAACACGTAACATTTTATTGTAATAAACTGCTGGCATAAACTACGTATACTGTTGTATTTCAGAGGAGGACAGTCACACTATAATGAGATTTTAGGCTTCTCTAATATTAAACCAAATCTTTAGATCCACAATTAAATATGTTCAGATAAAGCAGATTTTAAGCAGGCCTGTCAGAATTTTTTATTTTTAAGCATGAATCTTAACATCTGGAATAAAATACCTTTTTAACTTACTGACTGATGACTGATTCAAAATTTGTTGTTAATAATACAAAAGCGGTCCTGGACACAAATCCTAGAGAGAGCACTTTGTTATCAGATTATAATTAATCTTTATATGAGTTAAGGATACATGTATCCTTGACTTATCAGATAGGTGTTGTATCAGCTTGTTAGTGATTTCTTTTAATCTCATGAATATCATATAATCCCCTTACATTAATACTTCAAAGTTGCCTAACATGAAATTCAGATATGCTGTAACCTTGTCATGGCACCTTATCAGGTTTTTCTCTATTCTTATCTGGCCTCAGCATTTTCTGAATACACCACTGGTTGCGGTCAGTGAGCAATGTGACACTGTCTTATCACTAGAGGTCTAGGTACATAATTAGTACAGGTGGAGGCTTGAGTGAAGCTTAACAAGCAAATGTTATATAATGGAAGACTAAAAAAGTCACATACTTAACAAGCGGGTGTTCATTCACTGATATACAATACTGTAATAAGGAGCTGTTTGTCATTACAGTTTGCTCATTCCTCTGTATAGTACTATGACAGTGACATTATAGGAAGATGTTTTAATACAGATCACACAAGGGACAACACATCTGCTGTTTTACATACACTATTTCTAGTACAAATTGAAGAAACACCATTTCTGTGGTAACTGTTTGGCTTTTTGGCTGAATTAAAAGTGGCCAAACAGAGGATAATTATTAATGAGGTTAAACAGTGTCCATGACCAAGCAGAAGCAAAGAGCAAGTTTCTTTCTCACATAGAATTCTGGACATTGTTCACAACTGTAGTCCAAAAAATCTGTGATTGATTTTTTTTTGGATGAAGAAATGGTGAATGTTGCTTAGCGACAGGATGGTTAATTAACGGTAGAAAGAAACCCACGCAAAGATTGTATTTCTGTCTACTCTAATGTAAAGGAAGTGAGTACAATTTTCTATATAGCTTCTGTTTTTGTTAACTCACTAATGAGGAAAGTGGACGACTGTGGATTTATCCACTGCAGAAGTCCCTTATTCTGTACATTTATTCTGCAAAAGCACTGCAGATTTATTTTATAACACAAAACTTGAGATATTTTTCTTATAGAAATGTAGTGCAACAGTGACTGTCAGAGATTGCCTTTACAATCCTATTGTCCACTCAAGTCCTCTTTTCAGTGGCAACACGAGGCAGATGTCTGAAGATTATCAGTACTCATCAGGCACACAAACACAACTTTTGACAAGTCATTTACTGATTATACACAGATGTGTTTTTTTCTTCTTCTTTTGTGCAATTGTCAAATGGATTTACTGTGAGAGTTTTTGGAGGCTGCAGCTCCTTAGAATGCAGAAACCTATTTAGACACAATAATCATTGGTTACACTAATTATGTAGTGTTTTTCCTCTACTTGCCCTCTATTGTAACAAATAACATGCAGAAAAAACATCTACAAATGCCTCCCTCTGATTTGAGGTACTATTTAAAGAAGAGTCAAATGGCTGGGTGGGATGAGCAATATAAGGAATAATGGTATCTGTCACATGCATCAAGGTGCATGCCCAAATCAAAGGGCGTATGAAAGAAATACAGTTCTAATAAACTCCCCTTCCCGCATAATCATATGTGTTTTATTAACTACTGCCTGGGACCCACTGAGGTTATTTATGAGTGGAAGCCAACATTAAATCAGAAGTGAGTTTGTGTGCAGAGGGCCTGGAGAGTGAGCTCTACCGTTGCACTGCCTGCATGTACACTTACCCTGATGAGCAGGCTAAGAGCCTGAGATGGGCCACAGGAGATTGCTGTCTGAGAGCCTATCCATTAGATGACATTTAGTTCAGCCCAACAACAACCCTCATTAAAGAATAGGTTTCAAAATTGAATGCTCACTTAGAAATTGCACTCTCTTTTGTTGTTCTATCTACAGCGATGATTCTTATCATGGGGCAGAGGCAGATAGAGAGCACAGCACATCCAGGGAATGGAACTTACAGCTGATCTATTTAATTGGCTACTAATACACATAATGATCGGTGTACTTATGCTTTCACTGGCACAAAGCTTCACTGATGGACATCTTTTATGACAACTGTGGGATTGCTCATTTTTAAAGCCAGAGATTTCATTGTTAGTATGTAGGAAAAAACAGACTGAAACTGCACTGTTCTCTCTGTAAATATGAGACACTGCTTCTCTGTTAAAAGGATCGGTAACATGTTCATATAAAGATCAAATAACAGTTTGTTCTCCCTCTTGATAAAACGCAATTCAAGCTACATCCAGTTCATGGAAACTTTGCAAGTACTTTAAGCAGTAAAATAAAAGTTTTTCAGCTTTATGTCCAAAACATTTTTTAAGATAAATAAAAAAGAAACAACAACTGCTAACTCTGCTATGTCATCTTGTTATCAATTAATTCATGACTGTGTCTATAAAATGCCACAAAATGTTGGAAATTGTCCATCACATTGTCCCTGGGTTCTGGGTGATCAGATGTCTTGCTTTTTCCGACTGACACCTAAATATATTCAGTTTATAAGGATATAAAACTAAGAGATGCAGATCAAACCAGACAATGTGCAATGCAAAAAAGAATAACAAAAAATGGATTTCCACTGAAAACTGTTGAGTGAATATCATTTTGTGTACAGTATATGACTGGGAACACAATGACTATATTACAACTTCATCTTATCTCTGTAAACAGTGATTATTGACATGCTGAGACAACAAATCCATTCCATTAAATATTCCAGCCTGCACAAATGAACAATGAATGTGTTTCACTAAGATCTTGATGTTGTATAAGGAGCTCTTCTGTGAAAATTGCTGGCAACATTTGAGAAAAGGTTATGATGTGTTCTGGACCTCAGTGTTCTTAGTACACATAAAGTATAGCAGGCAAATAAACAGAAAACTGAAGTTCCTTAAGCCTTAAACAACCACCATTAAACTCCAGCAGATCGAGCTGGTATCATACACAGCAGAGCCTGCAGTTGTGTGAAATATCTGACCTTGTTCATATTTCTATTGGCAGAAAACTATAGAATACAATGACTGATGTGATAATGGGCCAGTTTCAGCTTAAATGTTATGAGAACTATTTGCTGACAAGAGGCTGTGCTGGTGCAACAGTTAGCTCTTGTTGAGCCATACGTAGAGTTCTCTGTTTACCGGAGAGTTCTGCAAAGCTGCTGATGTCTTCAAAGGGCAACTGCAATAGAACAAAGCCACAAATGAGGGGCTGCCAGACACTAGCACACTGCCTTTTGTGCTCTCTGCTGCGTTTGTGAAAATAAAAGATCTAAATCAATTTAACAAACAATGCTTTGAAAACACAGTGTGGAATTTTATTCACCATGTTCTCAAAGAATATAATAAAGTGGCCATAGTACCAACTGTTTTACCCCAAAAGTAAGCCAGACAGCAGGGATATAACACAACTTCACCATCAGAATAGACTGGAATCTGGAGTTTCACAGATAATATTTTTTATCATTACTCCAGGCCTTGTGTAATTTAGTAATTATGAACATTTTAAATTGGATAAGACCCTTTAATACCCTCAAATATTACTTGAATGGGGCACTGATTAATTTTGCCATTTCAAATTGCTTTAAAGGCTCTTTATCAAAAGCAGACCTTTAAAAGAAAAGCAGCAGTAATCTGGTTCTGGCTGATTTCTTGGATGTGTGCTTTGTGGCAGTCTTTGTCTTTCCTTTTGTTTAACATTGTCAGAGAATGCATTAAAAAAAAACTGGGGCCACTTCACAGAGCAGCTCCAGCTAGGGCCATTTGCCTCCCAGTGGACTGTAGTCACTTAGCTCACCATTTATCACTTCAGAAATTAGCTTGGCCTCTTGTCATTACACAGAACTACTGAAAGTTAATCAATCTGTGGGCGATGCCAAACCAAAGGAAAGGGAGAGCTGAGTGATTGATGCAGGAATGAAACAAGACATTACAAAAGGCAGAATCCGGCAGGTGCAAATAAACATATGTACAAAGAATGTGTTCTGTGGGAGGCTGCAAAGCAAGAGCTGGGCTCACTATTGCTCCTTGAAAGGATGAAATCATTGTATTTCTCATCTCATGCCTGTGTGAAAGAACAAAGAGAATACAGTGAATACAGTGTGTGGCTTTCTTGTATGACAGCACAGAAGGCAGGATAAGACTGGGGGATATCAGCCCATTGTGTAATTTGGAATTGAAACCATCCAAACAGAGATACACACAGTCTGTACAGCGCCATCTCCAAAACCAGTCTTCTGAGACTCATCTTTGAAGCTGGCAGGTGGAATGGCAGCTTCAGCAGCCATCGCCACAGGGAGCAGATTTTATGGATGTTAAAACAAGTTAGGATCTTGAATGAAAGTGGAAATGCTTCATAATGCCTCAGAAATGAAAAGAACTTGTTGATGTAGTCCAGCAATATTTCACTTTGCTAAACACATCACTTTACAACACACACACTTCCATCACTGTTGAACAGTGGCCAGCCTCCAGACTGCCTGCTCTGGGGGTCTGCCATTACCACAAGCAATCTGACTGTTTTCCCTCCACATCACGGCATCAATAACTGCAAACTGGAGAAATTATACTGTGAAAAGAATGACTCTGGACTTAGAAATAAATACAGACATACCTGTACATACTAACTGAAATGTTGTTTCCTGGCTGTTTATTTAGCAGTGTATTAAGCTTTGACCTTTTTGTATCAACTATGAAGACTTACATTGGATGTGTTTCTTTCCTCCCTTGATGGAAAAAAAAATTTGTCAAAGCATCCTTGAGCAAGGCAGTGAGGCCTGTTTAGATTTGCAAATGACCTTGTTATTATGGCTGAGGCTTCCTGAATAGCTGCACACTGTGGGCACATGCAGTAAATGATAAAATGTTCTCCCCGCAGTGAAATATCTCTAAGCACCTGGGAGAGCAGATGAGATAAGTTTTTCTGCAGTCTTTGTATTCTGATGAGTGAGTATGACGCCTAGCAGGGGGATGACCTTTCATGGTGCCAGGAGGAACAGTGGATGGTGAGTCATTATGCCCTTGAATGACAAATAATGCACAGCATTTGCACAGGCATATTCAGCCCAAGGTTGAAGAAAGCATCTGCTGAATAGATGAAAGAACTGTCTGTGAATTACATCAAGATCTTTTTTTTCAAGATAGTGCCTTTAGTACAAAAGTATCTTTGTATTATGAAATTGAATTCTTCAGCCTTCATAAACTATTATGAATCTTGCATTGGGTTTGATGTCATCATCAGCATGGTGATGCAAACCAGATGACCCTTCAGTAGCACCCAGTTTGTCTCTGATACTCTGAAATTGGGATTGAGAAAGTGTTTAAACAGTGAGTGCCTTTCTTTACAGCTGTCCCTCTGTGTGTGCACACGAAGCCTGACTGATTAACTGAATTGTCGATTGGAGTAAAAAGCTTCTGTAGCCCAGGTTTATAGGCTGATTTAGCAACAGCTATAAAATCCAGCTTGTACCATAAAAACTAGTCTGGAAAAAAACAGTCTGTCATTCATTCTCCTCTTCTCATTTTTCAGTGTTTTGTCCTTCAAACATAGGGCGACTGTGGTTCAGTGGGTAGAGCAGTCATCTCCCAACCGAAGGGTTGGAGGTTCAAATCACGGTGCCTGCAGTCCACATGTCTAAGTGTCCTTGGGCAATACACTGAACCCCCAAATTGCCCCCGATGGTTAGAGCCATCAGTGTGAAACAAATTCCTTGTGTGTGTAACATACTTGGCCGAAGGTGATTGTCCTTATTATCCTGAAC
This sequence comes from Monopterus albus, assembly GCF_001952655.1. NCBI lineage: Eukaryota > Metazoa > Chordata > Actinopteri > Synbranchiformes > Synbranchidae > Monopterus > Monopterus albus. Next base: position 839,775 of record NW_018128152.1, read on the forward strand.
CAGGCACTGTGAGGTACCCATGATGTCTAAATAAAGGCCAAACATGCTCTCTGTGGACGTTTCTGAAATTGCAGGTTATCTGTATTAGTGGGTACTATATGTTACATACTTGTTCTGACACAGATAGCAAGTCATGTTAATCCATGGTACAGAAATAATTTTGTCGACATCTGCTCACTGTTTGCTTTCTCAGTCTTGTTTTTCTTTTCTTTTCTTTTCTCTGATATTACAAATTCATATCAGTCCTCATCAACAACAATATAGTGTAACAAACAAACTATTTTTGTACACCATTATGACACCGGACTAACAGTTCACTTATCATGCTAAGAAGGGATGTCCCAGTTGTGGTTTTTTGGCCCGATCCCAACCCGAATCTGTTAATAATGGGCACCTGCTGATATCAAATGTGACTTCTGAAGCTGAGTTAAAGTATCACCCTGTTGGCATTGTGGAAATGAAAGAAGCACTGAGCACGCTTGCAGCTGTACAGTGGTGTCACAGAGGTTTGTGAATAAGAATGCGCTTATGAAAGATTTGTACTGTAACAGTTATACTAAAAACTACAGTAAGGAAAAGATTGAATTTTTTTTAGTCCTCATCATCTATTAACATATTCAGATTGGCCCAGATACCAATCCTAATAGTGTAAAATATCCAAATGTCATATAAAATTTAAGTTTAATTTTCAGGCTTTTGGAGGCTCCTCCCCAGGTTGTGGGCCTGGGTACTTATTTCCACTGTTTCCCTGACTGTGATTTTCCTGGTCTGTGCCTGCTGCAAATCTACAAAAGCAAAGTGTGGAGCACTTCTTTTTTCACTGACTATTGAAGGAAAGCAAATGGTTGTTTAATGCCTTCTAAGCCTGCAGCCATTCTCAGACTAAAAGGTGAAGGCAAGAGAAAGCATATGGAGGATGGGTTACAGTAACATCTAATCATCTGGGGATGGAGTTTGCATTGTGTTCTAGCAGGATGCTCAGAAATGGGTCCTTTTGTAGTCTGCAACATTCCAGCAAGGATTCATAGAATCTGCTGTATATCATCTCTGTTCAGAGCTGAGGCATGATTCAGACTGCTGATTTAGAAGACCTCAATAATCCCTCCCATGCTCAGGCCATGGCCCCATCAGGTATATCATCTGGTATTCATGACTGGAAACCAGATAAAAGTAGCTAGGGTCATTATGTGCATGAGCGCCATATGTAGGTGTGAAAGCAATTCACATGAGGACAAATGACAAATAGTTAAGGAAGTGACATAAAAACGGAATACATTTTGAGCCCAGTTTCTCCTAGCACATCAAGGGAAATTCAGTCTGTGGGCTTCTTAGGCACAATAATATTCAACTATCATCAGACTGAGCAGTGAAGGGACTCACTGGCTCAGCATAAAACACTGAGTGTGCTGCAAGTTTATCAAAAAACAATAACTGCGGATGTTCAGGATATGAGACACTGGGACAAATATCCCTTCTTGCACTTATCTGAGTGGCTTTTTAGATTCAAAGCTGCATGAAAAACAATATTTGCTGCCTGATGATTTGGTGTCTGCTGTGAAGACTTTTGAAACTCAAAAATGAGACTGCACCTATTAAGTATACTGTAGCGCTGAACCATTTTCAATCACAGAGTATCATCACAGTCTTTGTTTGACCAAGAGCCAATTAGAGCTCAGTAAGATCATGTTAGAGGATGAGAAGGTTGCTTCAAATTATATTTACTTACTGTGATCACAGTCAGTCTACTTTGTGTGCTGGCTATGTATAATCAGCTGACACTGATGATGCACAGATGGGTAGAAAATTAAAGGAAAAACCTGAATAAATGAGTAAAAAGAACAAGAAATGGAGATGCTATCAAGGTTTGACTCCCTTGGAAGGGAGGGTAACTGCAAATCACCGTTATCCTATGATTAATCATTTCTGTCCTGATGGGAGTGATCGCTCCAAGGATGACAGTGTCCCCATCTATAGAAGACAAGGGGTCACTGAATGGTTTGATGATCATGAAAATGATATGAATCATATGCTGTGGCCTTCACAGTCACCAGATCTCAACCAAGTTGAACACCACCACATGTGGACTGCCGGCACCAAGATGCTCAGATCTTCAACCTTCTGGTTGGGAGATGACTGCTCTACCCAACGCACCACTGTCGCCGACCCTTTAAGTTGGGGTTTTCTTTCATTTGTCACCTGTTTATATATCAGGACCTGTAATACTACATTAGCTTAGTAATAACATGCCTTACATTGATTTCCTGTGGTGTGGTATTCTCTCTCCGTGTAATGAGTTGTGGCAACATGCTACTCTTCCAAACAGCTTATTATGATAATTATTAAATTATATACCATTTGGGAGTTTAAAAATGATGCTTCCTGCAGAGCATTACTAATTTTTTCATCAGAAGTCTCATTAAGCTCCCAGCAAGAGGGATTGCAATTAATCACAGTGTATTTCTGGCAAACAAACATGTCAGATGGAACAGATATGATCCAAAAACATGATGAGTCACTATATTTTCCTCATTTCTCTCATTTTTTATGTGCAAAAAGGAGACACGAATGTCAGTGGATTTGTCCGGTATTTTTTAATAGGGTGAGCATTCATACATTGAGAAGATGTAAGCTAATGTAGAAGCTGACTGTTTATTGCTGTTATAAAAGAAATGTTTGTTTGTCAAATACCAGTAGCAAAATGTCACATTTCAACTATTTTCACCATATTTGACATAGAGGGTATTTTCAACAGGGAGAAAATAGAATCATGCATGCTGTCACTGTTTAAATTTTTTTAAAACAATTTTGGAGCATTGGTCTTCTAGATACAACAACCTAACATAAATCAATAATGGGCGTAAGTGTTTCTTTATAAGGGTACATCTTGTGATGCATCACTGATGATGTGCTCTTGCTGCAGGCTTCTGTGGGCCTGCTCCGTGTATCCAGAGCCCACTGGAGGCCTTTTCTGCTGCCTCTGTGTTGTTGATGCTGAGTGCAGCATACACCCTGCAGAGGGCCTGTACTGCGAAGCTTCTGCATCCTCCTTCAATCTGGAAGCACCTTGCCTTCAAGCCTGGTCTGTGCCAGTCACTGACCAGACCCTCATAACTCTCCTTTTTGCACTCAAATGTTTCTTTCATCATCTCCTGCCATGGTACTGTTCATTCCATCATTACCACAGTGGTTGCTGCTTTGGAAACTAAGATAATGTCAGGTATTGCAGTGGTCTTGGCAATGTGTTGGGGGAACTTAAGTGCAGTCTTGAGGAGCCCACCTCATACTTTTGAAGCTGTGCTCAGCTTTTCTCCTGGTCTTACAAGGGCAATGTAAGGTTTGACCCATTAGACTTCAGACTGGCAACAACAGCACAGCAGACAGACTCTGTGATGGTCTTCAGTACTTGACTATGCTGCCAGTGATAATAGCCTTCATCTAATTCCTTCGGACAGGTGCACTACATGTGATGAAGACATCCTTTTCCACAACATAGGGGCAAGCTGGTGTTTGTGTCAAGACCCAGCAGTGCAGATTAGATGGGCTGGGAAGGGCATCCTAGACTGCCTGGACTAAGAACTTGATGTGGTTTTACCTGCCACAGGTCAATCCAACCGACCTTCATTTTTCCTGCCTGATCCCATTTTGTCCATGCTCATTGTTGTCTCATCCTCGCTGCTCTGCTGGTTCACTCCCTTTTGATTGTCATTCTCACCTTCCAGTGCTTAAGTATCCAATGCGCCATACCCCGCGCCTGGCTCTAGCTGGGTTTTCTGAAGGACCGCAGGCCTGCTCTTTCACTGTCTGCCATTCCTGACCCGAATCCACGTTCCAGAGACATTTGGATAGGTCGACCTGAAAATAAGACCTTAAACTTCTCCACAATGGTCCTAAGGAGGAGCCTCAGCTTACCCAAATTTTCCATAAAGTGCGATGCTACTCAGGCTTCTTGGTAGACCTAAACATCTCTTCAGGTACTGCCTCACTGGTTTCTCCAAGTCTGCAACTAGAAAGATTAGAAATGCGCCGAGAAGCAGATGGAACAATATCCCATGCTGATACATTCGTGCATTGAATTGTCCTGGTTGGCCTGTCTTGCCTGTCTTTCATTCACCCCTCCAACTCCATGCAGGTACTTTTGAGGTTGCTGTTGAAAACCTTGCCAAAGCTTTTCACAGGCTTCTCTGTGATAGATGTAATAGTGGTACTTGAAATGGAGAACTGGAACTTATCCAATATTTTGCCTTTCATGAAGACCAGAGACCTTGACTTGGCCAGCTTGAATGTCATTCTGACCCATCTCAGTGACTCCAGTCCCCCCTGGATCCATCTGACTACAAGCACCAATTGGGTAATTTACTGTCAGGTCATCCACAGAAGTGTGAACTAATGATTTCCGGGTTACAGGCTGGGATCTGGGACTTGAAACTCTCAAGGTTATCCCAGATGAGGGTTCTAATTTTGACTGAAACATGGTGTCTCTCCAGCATTACTGCCACCAGCTTGTGGAGCTTGGAGCCATATGCGTTGGCCAGGTCTAACCACAGTTAAAACCACTTGAAGATGTTTTATGTGCAACAAGGAGATACTAAAGGTGGTGGATCTGTCCAGTATTTTAAATTATGATAAGCATGCATATATAGGAAAATAAAAAGAGAAGATGGAAGCAGATCTACTAGGTGACAGTATAGTGCTAGGAAATGTTTGTTTGTCTGGAGAAAATGTAACAATTATTTACTTTCAGTATATTTGACAGAGTGTTTTTCAACAAAGAAAAAATATATACATTGTGTTACTATTTATTTATTTCTAATTTTGTTACTTTTGTAAGACATCGCACAATTGGAAAAAAAATGTTTGAGGTTGTTCTGTATGAAGCAATGTCTAACAGATGCACCTAACTTAAATCAAACACAAATATACATGTAATGTAAGTAAGATAGTGTATGTCTTTATGTCTAACTACAAACAGTACCAGTGCACTTTGTGCAATGTGAGAAGTTAAAGAAGGAATATTTAAATGCATTTTAAGTTTGAAAATGTAACACAAGATTTTCCATTTGTTGGAAGAATTTCACTCTATTACATCAGCAAGATCGCCCAAAGCTACGCCTACTCACAGTTGAATAATGTAATATTTTCCTCTCCAAATCTCACCTCTAACAAATGAACATCAACAAAAATTACATGACAAATGCAACATGACTTGATTTCTTCTGTTCCTCTCAAGAAGAAGAATAAGTGAGATAAATTCTTATGACTTCAGGTTTAGAGTTATAATGCTGATCAATAGAAACATAACACTGGAGGAGAGAAATCTCTCATGGCTTGAAAACAGACAGGAAGAATGAAAAGAAGAGGAAAATTAAAATAAATCATGTAAAACCACTGCTACCTACAGTTTCCTACAACTTTCACAGACAACCATGTCATTAGTAAGGCAAGTCTACCCTAAATAACATGAAGGAAACAGTCAGGCACTCATCTTCAAGTAGTTCAGTGTGGATGAGCTTACAAAAGTCCAGTGCTGTAACACATTTTAATGACTATGTCAGAACTGATTAGACAGTTCATTTATTTTCCCTCGACTTATAAATTCACACCCACCCACACACAAATGCATCTAAACTGCAGAAAGTGTGAGGCAATACACAGTGCCAGGTTTATCTGTCCCTTTCACCGCCATAGGGCCCCTGAGGCCCCCAGGTTTGAATAAATACAGCATGAACGTCTGTGCCTGCAATGAAATGAAAAGCTTAGAGAAGACATAGCGTCTCAAGTGATGAAGAGCCACATTCACACAGTGGGAGTCCTGTAAATGAATAAAGAGAAGCGTCTTCATGTATAAGTCATGCAGTATGATACGTAAACACTGGAGGCTATCGCTGCAGCTCAGAAGAGCACAAAAGATGGTCTGAGAAGGATAGTGACACAAGGATGAAAGTGCAAAGGCTTCACAGAGAGAGATGTAACCTCATGCTTCAAAACATGTCCTTCAGCATTTATCCCAAGCAGTCAAGGTATGACTCCAAAAGCCAAACAGGTCCTTCTATCATTACTCCAAAAAGAAAGCAGTTGAAAGGATCTGTAAGAGAATTTGCCCTTTACACAGCCTTTACTATATAAAGTAAATATAATAAATGTAGATACAACACAGGCTAATTGCATGATAATTTGCAAAAACATTTGACTTCTCTTATAATAACTGATAATAAAGTTAATTAAACAACTTTGTCAGTTGTCGAGTTTGTTGGGCGTCTCTCAAGACTAGTGTCTATATTTCTACATTCACAATGGAAATAATCAAACCTGTGAAACAGCATACCATTGTGCAGACCACTCTCCACTGAACCTGAATTGATTAAATTCTTTTAAGTGAATTTATGGCTCTGGAAACTATTCCAACAATTTAAGGGCACGTTTGTATTGTGTACTATTCTTCCTTCTAAATGAGTGTCAAACTCATAAATGGACATACACATAAAAAATGCATTGCATTTTTTATGTGTATGTCCAAATTCCAAATATATAGAATAAGAGTTAGCCTACAACACAGGACGTCTTTCCAAATGGTGGCAAACAACCAAGACCAGTGGGAGTGAAAGCTCTGAGCCTAATCAATATGCATAAAACAAGACTAAAGAGTTTATAGTCCTTCTAGCAGCTCCCTTGGAAATTTATAGTGGTGCCTAAATGCTAAAATCATCATGATACCATGATATCTGTGATATCATGCTAGCATGCTGATGTTTAACTGATGTTTAACAAATACACTTACAATGTTAGCCATGTTCATCATCTTGGTCTAACATGTTAGTATGCTAACATTTCTGAGGAGAGCATGAATGTCTGTACTAGAGTGCGCAGTGATGGCAGTAGAAGTCTGACTGCCAGCATTTGTCGCAAATCTCCCCACCCCCTTCATCTCTGTCTCCCCCGTTTCCTCTCTGCAGCCCTCAAAGACACAGTGAAAGTTCTTGTATGATTGCTTGTCTGTGGACAACAATTGTTTGTAGATTGTTGTGGTAAAAGGGCTTTCATGGAAACAAAAGTCCGTATCTATACAATGATGGTATTGTTTAGGTATAAGCACAGAAATTCAGGTCTCATATTAACATACGTATGTACAGTCTCAGCAAAGTATAATCCTTGTCAAAATATACAGACTACTTTAATGCTGCTGCTGCTGCTGTCATACTGGCAATGAACCTCATGACTATCCAATTATATCTGATATCCTGAAGAATACTGTAAGTATCTGTATATCAGCGATAGTTCAGCTGGTCTACAATGTGTGCCTCAAAATATTTAATATGAACAGTTACATTTTGACACTTGTGAGCAACACAGAAGAAAAATGGGTCATCATGACCATATACGAGTGAGAAGAAAAAAAAAATTCCAGAACACACACACAAGGACAGATGAATGAGCCACAGGGGTGTCCCGAGGTTATATGCACCTACCTCTGCAGTTTTGATGACGGCTTTATACTTGTCTTGCAAACCAACTAGATTCCCCCTTGGGAGCTTGCAAGCTAATTACATTCAGACAACTTAAGCTACAGCTTTGCCAAGCCATGAAAAAATTGCGTTTGCCCTATATGGATGCAAACGTCACAACAGCATAATCATAAAAATTAATTTTTCATAAGCTTTGTTGGCATGTTTTCCATCATCTTGTCCAGCAACAACAATGAGCCCTCTTCGGATAAAAGAAAGTCACAGTTTGAATGTTGCTCTTCTAATATTTAAGGTTTAATGTACACCTCTACTGAATGTCATTATCCATACTGAGCAAAACAGATCTGAATGCTCACACAGATGCACATGAAGCCCAAAGAGACTTATTACAAGGATCATGTCTTTTGCTGTCACCTCTGTCTGATTTGCAGACAGAGGTGCAATGCAAGATTCCATTCAGGCAATGATTGCTTGTGGATGATTGAAAGAGGCAATGCATGTAGAGACATGCTGTTTGTGTTTGCCATCTCTAAACCTTTAATGCACAGTCCTCCCAATATCTTAATCCAGTTTATCCCTCTGAAGCAGAAGCAGCTTGCTCACTCATAGTCAATCTCTTGATTGTTCAGTGACCTTGAGCAAGCCAATAATAAAAGTGTTCAGGTAGCATAGACCATTGTTTAGCAGAGCCATGTCAAAGAGATGCACACCTGAGGAAACAAAACATGACTACCCCATTAAAACCAAAGCCTGTAGATTAAGTCAGAGAAGCGGGAGAAGGAAGGAGGAGCACAGAGCCCTGAGAAGGTAAGGCAGATGTAGAAAGATGAAAAACAAACAGCAGCAAATCAGTATTGTAAGATACGAATATATACTAATATATTAGCTTGTGGATTTGTGTTGAGTCTTGCCAGTGGTGTTCTTTGTAGATGAGCATGTTATTAGCTGTGCTTGTGGCATGGCTTTGGGGATAGCAATGTCTGTCTATTGATCAGTCCACCACTTTAGTCCAGACTGAAATACAACTACTGGGTGGCCTGCCATGACATATGTCTAGACATTCATGGTCTCCAGAGATTTAATCTTAATCACGTTGGTTCTCCACTAACCTGTCTTCTAGAGCTACCATGAGGTTGACATTTGTAGATTTAAATGAATTCTTTTCATAAAATTTTGGATGGATTTTGTCACTTTTGTGCATAAATTCACATCAACCACAGGATGAGCTGTGTAGAACATACCTTTACATTTCATTTAGTGCCATCATCTGGTCAAATTCAAAAACCTAGCCTCAGATGTTTGATGTTTTAAAGGTAATTAGCAAATGTTTGCACACTACTGTAACATACCATAGGCCCTACTAAGACGGTGAACAGGATAAACAATGCATGTTTAACTGTTGGTGATAATATAGTTGCCTCACTGTGGTTATTAATAGTGTAGACTTCTTTTGTTAGACAATCTTGGTAGAGCAGTGGTCAGTGTCAGTAGCTGGACACCTCATTGTGGATACTGTATAGTATTATAATCCAAGTATGACAGTGATGGAAAGTAGAAAGGTACTTAGTATTTTATGTTGTGTGTTCTGATAATTCGTCACACCATAATAACCTGTTGTGCCTTGTTGCTTTTCTTTTCTGTGCTTATACCTGAACAAGAGTCAAGGTCTGTTGGAGGTTTCTTCAGTTAAAGGGAGTTTTTCCTCCCCACTGTCACCAAGTGCTTGCCTAAGAGGGATTTGTTGGGTTTTCCTTATAACAGTGTAAGGCCTAGACATATGTAAAGTGCCCTTCATTGTTGTTGTGAATTGGTGCTGTACAAATAAATTGAATTATTGGCCTTGTCACTGTGAGAACATAACTATTTATTCTGATGCTGTAGGAAAAAACAGTTCTTTAAATAACCCATAGAATGCTCATTTACAGCCATTTGATGTATAATCTTGGGTACCTCTAGATTAGCTTTGCACCTATCATAACTCCAAATAGTCTGCAATTATTTCAGAATGATAAAACCAGAGAACCTCTTCCTAAAAACAAGAGGATAGTTCATGAACACACACACACACACACATCCTGTTGCTGGTGTTGGTGTTGTGTTGAAATCCGTTTCCCCATCGAGATGTGTTTCCCCTAATATTATCCTAACCACAACCACTGAGGAAACACTACATGAAACCAAGTTTTGAACAGAGGAAACACTTTGACACTAGACCAGTCAGGAAGCTAGGACAACACAATCGAAGAAAAAAAAAAACGGACAAATAAGCTCCGTTTTCAATAATGACAATACCTCAAATCCTACCTGCCATGTTCATGCCAGAATATGAAAGTGGACAGCACGACGAACCGCAACAGCATTAACCACAACAGCATTAATAAACTAAACAAAGCAGATAATTGAGAAACCCCATATTTTAACTAGCATAATACAGACATGGCAACTTCTCCAGGCTTACAACAATTCTCTATAGAATCACATTAAATCAAATATATCAGTATATCATGTTATCAAATCAAATCAAAGTTTATTTGTATAGCGCCAAATCACAACAAAAGTCATCTCAGGACACTTTACAAAGTAAGGTCTAGACCTTATAACTGTTATCAATATTATTACATAGGGAAAACCCAACAAATCCCCCTTGAGCAAGCACTTGGCGACAGTGGGGAGGAAAAACTCCCTTTAACGGAAGAAACCTCTGACAGACCCCGACTCTTGGTGGGCGGCCTTCTGCCTCGACCGGTTGGGGTGAGTGGATAGAGGAGAGACAAAAGAAAAAAAGCAACAAGACACAACAAACAATCACACAACTTGTTTTTTTTTTTTAACTTATAGTTAAGTCCCACTGAGTAGTGGAAGCATCACTCCCTTTCAAGTAGCTCAAAGGTTGGCAAATCCAACTGATGATTGCTGCATCTTCTCCCACAAATCCCTCACATTACAGGCAAACAGGTAGTGTAGCACTGACAATAACATCATGAGTCATTAATCTGCTGGTTAATCAGCAACACATAACATGTGGCAGATACACAGACCCCAAGCAGTCAAAAGAAACAGGTACTGTGCTCCAGGGGAATCCAGCCTTGATGATCTGATCATTCACTGCCAGGAGGGCTTCACTGGCCAGTTGTTTGTAGGTTAGACCCGGCCAGTTAAAACAGCAAGTCCCTGTACAGGAACATTCCCAGACATGCAGTAACCTCAGGCCCTAGTATTTTTCTTCACATCGTTTGGTCACAGTGCAGCAGGAGGAGGGAAAATATATCCACAAATCCTGGTGCAGTCGAAAAATTCTGAATTTAAAATGGCACCGGTGGATGTCAGGCAAGCTCACAAGAACACTCAACTGCCTGGAGAATATGACCATTCAAGGAAATCCTTAAACTATCACATAACACTTTACATTGTTGGATAAAATGCATCACCAGTGAGTGTTTGTGAGGCTTGTGTAAACCGATTTGCTTCTGCATAGAAGTACAACAACATACTGTAGGTACACTTTGTTTTTTGAGCTTTCAATCACATTTAAGATGATAGTTCATTGTTGTAACATTGCAGATAAAACATAAAACATAGAAAATGTTATGATTGCACGCTACCAGAGGTAGAAGTTTGCAAAGCCCAGGAAGCTTTGCAGGTCTTTGACGGAGGTGGGAGTAGGGCAATCGGTGACAGCGGTAATTTTGGCAGGGTCAGCACGGAGTCTTCCCTGTTCAATGATGAACCCCAGAAATGCCACTGAGGGCAAGTGGAAGACGTACTTCTCTGCCTTAACGTATAGGCGGTTCTCCAGGAGTCAAAGCAGAACTTGATGGACATGGCATTTGTGTTCTGTGAGAGAAGAAGAATAAATAAGTATGTCATTTAAGTAAACGAAACAGAACTGACCTATGAAGTCTCAAAGCACATCGTTGATCAACCCCTGGAAAACTGCCGGAGCATTGGTGAGCCCAAAGGGCATCACCAAATACTCAAAGTGTCCTAGTGGTGTCTTGAAGGTAGTCTTCCACTCGTCCCCCTCGCGAATACGCACCAGATGGTAGGCATTCAGCTTGGTGAAGACTGTCGCACCCTGTAAAGACTCAAAAGCAGAGGACAGAAGGGGTAATGGATATTTGTTCCTAACAGTGATAGCTTTGAGACAACGATAATCGATGCAAGGATGGAGACCTCCATTCTTCTTCCCCAAAAAAAGAACCCTGCCCAGAGGGGTGAGGAAGAAGAACGTCGGGCTGTGTCTATGCACTCCTCCAGAGCCTTTCGTTCAGGTTTGGATATGTGGAGGAGCCAACTGTTGGGCAAGGTGGCTCCTGGACACAGGTTGATGGCACAGTCATAAGGCCTATGAGGAGGAAGAGAGTCAGTGGCAAGGTTCTTACTGAAAACTGGGTGTAAATCATGGTATTCAGGAGGGATGGAAGATAGATCGGGCGGCTCAGGTGGTGGAAGGTGGATGGAGGAGTAGAGGATAATCCAGCTAGGTGGTAGAACAGGTCAGGCTCCATTGGGTAATGGTGCCGGTGGTCCAGTCCAGGATGGGGTTGTGTTGGACCAGCTAGGAGTGACCTAAGACGAGTGGCGTATCCGGGGTAGAGCGTATCTTGAACTGGATGGTTTCCTGATGATTACCGGCGATGTTGAGATGGATGGATGGTGTCTGGTGTGTGATTATGGCCAGCAGCCAGCTGTCGACAGCCCGGGTTTTGAGGTTGCGGGGTAGAGGTACTGGAGTGAGGCCCAGCTGTACCACCAGTGCTGAGTCCATTAAGTTACCTCCCTCCCCAGAGTCGATGAGTACCTGGTGGGCGGTGGTCTGAAGAGGGGTCTCAATGAGCATCGGGAAAAGACAGCTGTTCTTTGGTTTGGTGGAAGTAGAGGGACGGCCTGTCAGTGTCCCTACTGTCACTGACGGGTCTGGCCATTTGGCCACACCGGGCAGGTGGAGATATGGTGGTTGGGGGCCCCACAGTAAAGACAGGACCCGGTGCAGATCCTGCAGGCTCATTCCTCTGGGTCCCGGGGGGTTTGTCCGACTTGCATCAGTCCCTCCCTTTTGCCAGAAGAAAACCATGAGTAGTCCTCAACAGTCAAGGTCTGGAGCCCCCCGCTGGAGGCGAAGGGGTGGAGCGGCCCCTGGTGGCCAGCTGGTGTACCATACGGTCCTTCTTGCCAGGGTGCAGTTGGTTGTCGATCTTGACAGCCAAGTCAGCTAGGGAGCGACGGTCAGGGGGTTCCTCCTTGGTATTGAGTTTGGCCTGAATAGTGTCATTCAGGCCATGTCAAAAAGTCATGCGCAGGGCGAGATCATTCCAGCCGGCCTTCATAGCCAGGACCCGGAAGTTGACGTCGTAGTCTGATGCCCTGCGTGGCCCCTGACGGATAGTCATGAGCTGCCTAGCTGCTTGGCTCTGGTGATCCGGAGGGTTGAAGATGGTGCGTAGATCCTGAAAAAGTCTGTGATGATTCCTCGTAGCTGTCCTTGTTGTCACCCCCATAGGAGACAACTGGTCGCAACAACAAGTTCGTGCGCCCCCCACTTGTGTGGTTGGGGTGGGGGACTGGTGTGTATGTGCTAGGGGGTAGGGGGGTGGTGTGTATGTGTTGGGGGTTGTTTGTGTGTCAATTGGCTTTCAACAGGATGACGACAGAGGTGTCAATGTGAGGCCAAGTGGCATTTAATATGGCCGGGCCTGACATGCCATGAATACCTTCGGTGTAAAAACATGTGGTTGGGGGGTTGTGGTGGTCTTGCATAAATTTTTTTTTTCAGATTTGTGTTCTTCACACAAAATGAGTTAAGGTCTTTGAATTTGAGCTCGAAAAAAATAATTAGAAATATATTTTTTCTTAAGATGAAAAGTGAAACCGGTCTTCACAGACCCGAAGAGAACACAACTCTGTCAGAGTGGAAAGTCCGGGGCTGCTGGTTGAACACCCTTTGGCACTGCAGCAGAAAACCCCGGCATATATCCACATCACTGTCGAAGGTTTTCGGCTCGGGTATAGGGGGATCCCAACCGGGGCTGAGAGCATGGGTAGACGGGCTGGAAACGGGACAGGTGTCAGCCGGGGATGGTGAAGGAAGAAGCCGTTCTATGGTGATAGCAAGTCTTGCTGTGTGTTGTGCCAGACTGGTAGTGGTGTCTAGTTGTTGCTGCAGTGCCAAACTCATTCTCTCCAGCTGCATGGTTATGTGTGTGAGCACTGGAGAGCTGCTTAAACTGGAGTCAGAGTCCATAGTGGCCAGTTCGTTTTGTTATGATTGCACACTACCAGAGGTAGCGTGACAGAAAAGGCGGACTCAGATGACTGACTTCGGTTCCAGTAGGTCATTTCTTTCCAGTGCTATACAAGGCAATGAATGCTATTACATAGACAAACAATACTGAATAGATAAATGGAGGAGAGGGAGATGGGTGCCAACAGCAGGATGGTGAGTTCAGGGTTGTTGCTGGGCTGAGCTGCAGAGCAAGAAGATCACTCACTGGCTGGTCGTGCTGAGCAGGTAGGGACAGAAGAGAAGGGAGAAGGCAGAAGGTGACGATGAGCAGGAGGGAATGGAGAAGAGTGCACCGACCTGGCTGGTGCGAGGTTGTCTGGATAGGAATGGTGTAGGTCCGGAGATAACAGTTCTGTGTGTGCAGTATAAGTCCAGAAAACATGGGTGAAGGCAGGCGAGGATGAGGAGAAGACGTAGTAGAAGCAGGGGTGGTTAAAAAAAAAGGCAGGTTACAATAAGGCGATAACAAAACTGTTTCTGGGGACAAAAGGGTGGTACTAGTTGTCTATGGAAATGAGAACAAACTGGCAGAGGGCAGGTAGAAAGGCAGGGTAAATATAGAAGGTCTGGTGATTGCAGGAGTAAACACAGGTGGTGATAATGAAAATAGCTGGCAGGTGTGTGGAAGGGAGATGAGAGAGGCAGGTGAAACTGAGCAAACCTGACAGAAAAGCATGCCATGGGCTCTTTAACTGCCTCCATGAGCTGTGTGCCACAGCCTTGTTGCAACTTACCATTGTTTTCGGCATGCTCTGTCTCTTTGACCTCACAGATGTACATCCTAGGTTGTTTTGCTGTCTGCTTTATTGCAGCCATGAGACTGACATTTCTGGGTTTGACTTAAAAGACAATCATTAGGTGGACTGCCATGAAATTCATGTTATCCTCAAGATGAATCATAACAACTTTGGTAATCCCTTAATGTTAGCATGCTAACAGGCTAAACTAAATGTGAAATTCTGAACATGTTATGTCTTCTGAGTATCACCATATTACCATTATCATCAACAACATGTTTACTTACTGAGGTTAGCATTTATTTCAAAGTCCTGTTGTGCCTAAGTACAGCCGCACACTCGCTTGCGTGGCTGTAGACTCAGAAGGAGTCAGTGTGAAAGAAAATCAGCAAATTAGCAACAGCAAGTGTTTTCAGTAGATATAGTGCACTAATGCACATTGAACTGTGAAAGAGCTGCTTTTTAGAATGAATACATAAAGACACAGCTTGATTTACTATGGAGGATATGCAGAAAGGAGTAGTTGTGCTGTGCCTGAAAAAACAGTCAGCATGTAATTCATTCAGTGTAGTTACCCATTTTCCATAGCAAGGCCACTGACTGGTGAAGTAGGAGAAAGAGCTAGCAAATGTGTTCTATATGATAGGAATGCTTTAGTTGTTTAACAAAATGGTGAGAAAACTAACATTCATTCCTTCTTCAGTGATTCTTTCTCACTCAAAGGAAAGCAGAGACTTTTAACATTTACCAACACAAAGAACAGTGAAAAATGCAAAACCTATTAAAGAGGTTCCGTCCTTTACTGCATTATCCTAGTTTGATGATCAATTTTTGCATCTTTTTAAAAGAATATCAAAATAAAAACAAGTCAGTTTGTTTGAGTTCAAGGACTTTTTTCAGTCCCAAGAATTGTCTACAGGCTTCCTCACAAATTGCATGCATTCACATCAAAAAATTTAAAAAAATCTCACGTGTGTTTCCAAGAGGCAAAATGTGTGGTAAAAAAAAAAAATTACTTAACACTGCTTGTAGAGCTGCTGTGAGGGCCAGGTAATAACTGAAGTTGACTTAAATAAGCTTTAAAATGTTTTGATCAACTCTTCCACCTGGATTTTGGCAGCTGCACAGCAGGAGAACATTGTTTAGTGATCTTTCATGGAAAGCATCAAAGTTAACGTTAAACGTGAGGGGGACAAAAGTATGATTGTGAAACATGAAGATCATGCAACATACAGGAGTCTCTGTTGGTTAATTAGTTTGTTTCTGGTGTGCTTTAAATACAATAACAAATTCAATTTCACATAGCCTATATTTGTTGTATGGACATAAGTGCTGCTAGAGTGTATTCTGTTTTGCATGCCAGAGTGCAGCACTGTGTAGCCACTCGTGCCCCAGATGCATACCTAATGGGACTGACTAAAAATACCTTTCTAGTTTGATAGATATGTCACTCATTTGAAAATCAATCATCTAAGACACACGCCTCAGCTTGTGAGCCACCTCCAAATGAAAATGCTCATCAGATAAATTATTTAAAATTAATGGGACATGACAAAGTGTGAGTTTTATTTATGGCTCAAAAATATCATTTTTACAGCCTTTGACTTTAGCATTAATGCTATACTCTATGTAGCAATTATTCTTTACAAGCACCTCATCTTGCCTTTGGCTATGGTCTGATTGAGCGTAACAGTTCTCTTACAGGGTGTGCTGAATATATTGGCAGGTCAATAACTGATTCAACATCCAGCGAGAAGCCAGCCATCTAAAACTGCAATCTCTGCTGTGTTTCATGTCACAGCTCCTTCCAGCTGAGCTCATTCTACTTTCTCAATCCTCTGAAAACAGCAAATCGAGATCAGTAGAATTAATCATAGAATGTTCAAAAGTTTATCAGAATCTGTTTTATTGGCCAAATACTGTATGTTGAACACACGAGTCTGATTTGAGTACAGTGGCTCTCACTATATTTTTGTATGACAACAAGAAAATATGTGAAGAGACAAAAACAATTTTTATATAATTTGTTTTCTGAAAATAGTAGAATGATGTGCTCAACCAAAAAGATCAGGTCAGTATTGGCAAACTCCAGTCTGGCGTTTTTATATTCCTGTGTCAGCAGTGGGTCCCCTGGGTCTCCTACCAAAGTGTCCCTTGTCATTCAGATGGTGACAGATAGTGTGAGCTGACACTGTTGCACCCTGTG
>NW_018128152.1:856525-861963 GCF_001952655.1 Monopterus albus
ACACAACACTCAAACACTGATCAGGTCAATGTGGCTGGTGACTGCTCGTCAGAGACATAGAGCTCCAGGGCTGTTTAGAAATTGATTGAGGTTTTTTATCCACCATTGCAACAATTCTTCATTGCAATCTGTCATTTGCTTTTCTCTTTCATCCACATCCAGGGGGATTAGCTTCAGCACCATGAACTGTAAACGTCTTGACAATGTTACGCACAGTGGACACAGGAACAAGCAGATCTCTGGAGATGGACTTGGAGCCTTGAGACTGTCCAGGCTTTTCTATTACTGTGGTTCTCAGATCCTCAGACAATCTTTGCTCTTCTTTCTTTTCTCCATGCTCAGTGCGGTCCACACAACTGAGTCAACTTTTCTCTGTTTAACTCATGAGTTTCAGTACAAATTAAAGGAGCATCACATGTTTGAAATACAACTACTTCTGATGAATTAGAAAAGGTGTCAATAATTCTGTCCAGCCCATGTTTGGAGTTCTGTGTGGAATGGATCAGATTTGGCTTTTTTTTTTTTTTGCATTTTGTGTTGCTCCAATGCAAAGAAAAGAAATAAATATGAGAATATCAAAGACTTTGTGATTGCAACAATTTTCTGGGAGAAGTGGTTCATTATCTGACAGAAATGCAGGGGTGGCAATATTTTTGGCCATGACTGTGTATATACAGTGCCTTGCGAAAGTATTCGGCCCCCTTGAACTTTGCGACCTTTTGCCACATTTCAGGCTTCAAACATAAAGATATAAAACTGTAATTTTTTGTGAAGAATCAACAACAAGTGGGACACAATCATGAAGTGGAACGAAATTTATTGGATATGTCAAACTTTTTTAACAAATAAAAAAACTGAAAAATTGGGCATGCAAAATTATTCAGCCCCCTTAAGTTAATACTTTGTAGCGCCACCTTTTGCTGCGATTACAGCTGTAAGTCGCTTGGGGTATGTCTCTATCAGTTTTGCACATCGAGAGACGGAAATTTTTGCCCATTCCTCCTTGCAAAACAGCTCAAGCTCAGTGAGGTTGGATGGAGAGCATTTGTGAACAGCAGTTTTCAGTTCTTTCCACAGATTCTCGATTAGATTCAGGTCTGGACTTTGACTTGGCCATTCTAACACCTGGATATGTTTATTTGTGAACCATTCCATTGTAGATTTTGCTTTATGTTTTGGATCATTGTCTTGTTGGAAGACAAATCTCCGTCCCAGTCTCAGGTCTTTTGCAGACTCCATCAGGTTTCCTTCCAGAATGGTCCTGTATTTGGCTCCATCCATCTTCCCATCAATTTTAACCATCTTCCCTGTCCCTGCTGAAGAAAAGCAGGCCCAAACCACGATGCTGCCACCACCATGTTTGACAGTGGGGATGGTGTGTTCAAGGTGATGAGCTGTGTTGCTTTTACGCCAAACATAACGTTTTGCATTGTTGCCAAAAAGTTCGATTTTGGTTTCATCTGACCAGAGCACCTTCTTCCACATGTTTGGTGTGTCTCCCAGGTGGCTTGTGGCAAACTTTAAACGACACTTTTTATGGATATCTTTAAGAAATGGCTTTCTTCTTGCCACTCTTCCATAAAGGCCAGATTTGTGCAGTATACGACTGATTGTTGTCCTATGGACAGAGTCTCCCACCTCAGCTGTAGATCTCTGCAGTTCATCCAGAGTGATCATGGGCCTCTTGGCTGCATCTCTGATCAGTCTTCTCCTTGTATGAGCTGAAAGTTTAGAGGGACGGCCAGGTCTTGGTAGATTTGCAGTGGTCTGATACTCCTTCCATTTCAATATTATCGCTTGCACAGTGCTCCTTGGGATGTTTAAAGCTTGGGAAATCTTTTTGTATCCAAATCCGGCTTTAAACTTCTCCACAACAGTATCTCGGACCTGCCTGGTGTGTTCCTTGTTCTTCATGATGCTCTCTGCGCTTTAAACAGACCTCTGAGACTATCACAGTGCAGGTGCATTTATACGGAGACTTGATTACACACAGGTGGATTCTATTTATCATCATTAGTCATTTAGGTCAACATTGGATCATTCAGAGATCCTCACTGAACTTCTGGAGAGAGTTTGCTGCACTGAAAGTAAAGGGGCTGAATAATTTTGCACGCCCAATTATTCAGTTTTTTATTTGTTAAAAAAGTTTGAAATATCCAATAAATTTCATTCCACTTCATGATTGTGTCCCACTTGTTGTTGATTCTTCACAAAAAATTACAGTTTTATATCTTTATGTTTGAAGCCTGAAATGTGGCAAAAGGTCGCAAAGTTCAAGGGGGCCGAATACTTTCGCAAGGCACTGTAAAAATTACTGCAGGTAGTGCAATGTAGGCCTAACTTCACAAAGGTTTATTCAGCTACTGTACAATGCTGACAAAATACTAAAGTACAGCTAAAGCTTATATATGTAAGGCTCCTGACAAAGGATCTCCCAGTTCTCCCAGGTCATTTTTCACAGAAACACCTTTTTATATTACAGTCCACACCAACAACACAGTAGTTTTGGAAAATAACTAAGTACATTTACTAATTGAAATAAATTAAATTTAAAAAACTGTTCTAGTTTATAAGTATATAGAGAAATGGGGGCATGGCAGCAGGCTACTTGAAAACCACTGGAATGCGCCTGTCATTTTAGAATGATTCTGATTTACACTAACATACACACAATAGAAAGAACAAAATTGGCTGGTGTCATGAATATGATGGTAATGTCTCCTGCACTTATTTTGTGCACAAGGTAAGAACATTTCTATGCGCATGTTAGTGAATAAGGTCCACTGCCTGTCTGCCGTTTGGTGTTTACAGTCTTATGCAAAAGTTTAGGCACCCCTTGATACATAACAGATTTTGGTGATTTTTTATTTGAACAGATGTTAACACAGTTTCTCTTGGAAATGGAAAAAATGCACAATATTTTCTGCAAACAGTGATGCATAGTTACTTCTTATGCCATAAATTGAACAAAAATAAAAAATAAAAACATTATTATGGCATGGTGCAAAAGTTTGGGCACCCTACACAATCAGTACTTAGTAACACCTCCTCTGGCAGATATCACAGCTTGCAAACGCTTTTCATAGCCAGCTAAAAGTCTTTCAATTCTTGTACTTGGGATCTTCTCCCATTCTTCCTTGCAAAAGGCTTCTAGTTCTGTAATATTCTTTGGTCGTCTTGCATGCACAGCTCTTTTAAGATCTACCCACAAATTTTCAATGATGTTTAAATCAGGGGACTGTGATGGCCATTCCAAAACCTTCAGCCTGCGTCTCTTGAGGTATTCCATAGTGGATTTCGAGGTATGTTTAGGATCATTGTCCTGTTGTAGAAGCCATCCTCTTTTCAGCTTCAGCTTTTTTACAGATGGTGTGATGTTTGCTTCCAGAATTTGCTGGTATTTAGTGGAATCCATTCTTCCCTCCACCCGTGCAATGTTTCCTGTGCCACTGGCTGCAACACAACCCCAGAGCATGATAGATCCACCCCCATGCTTAATAGTTGGCAAGGTGTTCTTTTCATGAAATGCTGCTCCTTTTTTTCTCCAAACATGCCTTTGCTGATTGTGTCCAAAGAGTTCTATTTTAACTTCATCAGTCCACAGCACTTGTTTCCAAAACGCATCGGGCTTCTGTAGATGTCCTGTTGCATACTTCAGACGTTGGATTTTATGATGGGGACGCAGATAAGGTTTTCTTCTGCTGACTCTTCCATGAAGGCCTTGTCTGTGCAAGCATCGCTGCACAGTGGAACGGTGCACCACCACTCCTGAGTCTGCTAAATCTTCCTGCAGGTTTTTTGCAGTCAAATGGGGGTTTTGATTTGTCTTTCTGACCAGCATACGAGCAGTTCTGTCCGAGAGTTTTCTTGGTCTTCCAGATCTCATCTTGACCTCCACAGTTCCCCTGATCTGCCATCTCTTAATTACATTTCTTACTGTGGAAACTGCAAGCTGACAACGCTTTGCTATCTTCTTGTAGCCTTCTCCTGCATTGTGGGCATCAATAACTTTCATTTTCAGGGTCTTACACAGCTGCTTAGAGGAACCCATGGTTGCTGGGTGTCCACAAGTGTGTGCACAAGGTTTGAAGAGTCAAAGTATTTGTACAGCTTTGAAATTGGCATTTACCAATGACAGCTGTTGCTGTGCATCAGATCTAACGAGCTGATTAAGGTCTGATACCTTGTGAGAGACTTTGAGACTCTGGAACTCTTAGGGTGCCCAAACTTTTGCACCATGCCATAATCATGTTTTTATTTTTTATTTTTGTTCAATTTATGGCATAAGAAGTAACTATGCATCACTGTTTGCAGAAAATATTGTGCATTTTTTCCATTTCCAAGAGAAACTGTGTTAACATCTGTTCAAATAAAAAATCACCAAAATCTGTTATTTATCAAGGGGTGCCTAAACTTTTGCATAAGACTGTATATATGACTTTGGTACGGAAGGTCGGGGGTTCGAACCTCGGTCCAGTCACGGTCAATATCCAGCCTGGGTACTTAGGCAAGACCCTTAATGCTACCTGCCTACCTCATGGGCAATGAAACTTGGAAAAATAAGAGTCACACCAGCTTGGACAAGGTCCGCGTCAGGTATTGAGGAACCAGAGCAACCTGATGAGAAGTGGGCTACTGGAACAAGACATTCATGGACAAGACATGAGAACAGGGAACTATTGGAATGCTATTATACAAGTAACCCCAGCGAGAGGGGTTACATATGGAGAATGTGGGACCTATGGATACTTCGAAACCCAACATCTAGACTATCATTGAAACAACTAGTAGCGCAGTGCTCTAACATCCGCAAGAAGCACCTGCATCAAAACTACACACTGATGAGGTACAACACGAATGCTCCAGCAAGGGCGAGCCAGGACGCCAGGTCAGGGGGGAGATATCATCATCACCCCCACAATCGGAGATTGAGTACCAAGCCCCAATAACAAGCCCAGAGAAGTTTAATTCAAGAGCAGCTGACCTGAGATTGAAGATCATGAGCAAGATGGACACCTGGAACCTCCATGGCCGGTTACCAAGACTAAGTGAAGTGCCTTCTGAAAGTCTACTAGAGGATGTGAATGCAGCACTAAGAACAATCCCTACTATGACCATCACTGAGACCAACAAGCTCATATACACCACAGCAACCGTCATCCTTGCGATGCTTGGCTATAAGTTCAACAAGGACCATTAGGAGCAGTATCCTCCATAGAGAAGGAGATTGGAAACCAAGATCAAGGCAGCAAGGAGAGAGGTTAGCCAGCTATCAGAATTGCAGGAAGGTGTTATTAAGAAAGGGGTACCTAAGAAGTACAACACACTGTCCATACCTGAGACCTTAGAGGCTGCCAAGCAAAGGCTCACAGCCCTGGCCACTCGGCTGAAGAGGGACACCATAGAAGTTGGAGCCAGGAGAAAAAAACAAATGTTTT
>NW_018128152.1:862742-874249 GCF_001952655.1 Monopterus albus
GTAACAAGGAGAGGGAAGGTAGTCAGAACTGAGGGGATTGTACTACCAGAAGGCAACACAGCAGCTGTTGAGGGCAGCTACAAGTACCTTGGGATCCTGCAGGCAAATGGGAACCATGAAGGGGCCTCAAGGAAAGCAGCAACCACTAAGTGCCTGCAGAGAGTAAGGCAATTCCTGAGAAGACAGCTGAAAGGAAAGAACAAAGTCTGGGCAACTAACATGTATGCCCTGCCGGTCATCAGGTACCCTGCTGGCATAATAAGCTGGCCAAAGGAGGAGATAGAGGCCACTGACATCAAGACAAGGAAGCTCCTTACAATGCACAGTGGGTTTCACCCCAAGTCCAGCATCCTGAGACTGTACACTAAGCGGAAGGAAGGAGGCTGAGGATTAGTGAGCGTCAGAGCCACTATCCAAGATGAAATAACAAAGATCCATGAATACATCAGGAAGATGGCCCAGAGTGATGACATGCTTAATGAACACCTCAGGCAGCAGAAACCAGAGCAACTAGGGAAGGAAGAGCAGGAACCCTCAGGGAAGGACAAACCCCTGCACAGTATGTACCACCATCAAATAAAAGAAGTGGCTGATATTGACAAATCCTACCAGTAAAACCAGATATCCAAAAAAGGTGCAGTACAACAAATGGAAGGGGATATAGCTGCTCTGTACAATACCGTGCATATTAACCTTCAGTGAACTGATCAGTCAGGAATTTGGAGCTGAGGCTATGGATTTAAATATGGCTACTGACTCATATATACACAGTTTGTCACTGCCTTCAGTTTCAAGATGTATGTTTGTAAAATTCTTCTTGCTCTGTTCTTCTGTTAATGTTTATACATACATAGACACAGACACACTGTGCATATGTACAATGGTCATCGTTGTACTGGGGTTGTTTGTATCCTGTTATGCAAACATACAGTGCTTAGATTAACTGTTCATAAGAAACTGTACAGTGTTCTGTAGAGGGGAGGAGTTCAAACTGTTTGTGTCCAGGATGTGAGGGGTCTGCAGAAATCCTCTCTGCCCTCCTCATGACCTGTGATGTGTACAGGTCCTCCATTGGGGGGCATGTTTATTGTGATTAAGAAGTGAAAGAACATGAGCAATTAGAACAAAAATATTCACGGTCTTAAAAATTTTCAAGGTAAATACTACCACATGCTTAGACACCTCTCACTTTGAAAGTTGCCTTAATGGTGTACATGAGAAACAATAAAGCAGCTTTATACAGTACTCTGTGATTTGCGTTGGTGTATATTCAGGAAACCTTTAGATTCTTATATTTTTCAATACTTGCAGTGTCTGCTCTTGCTTCCTCAAAACCCCACATTAATCAGCCATGTAATCAGAGCTATATGCCACAATTTATTGAAGTGCTGTTTGAAAGGTTTGGCTGCTGTGGAAACTAGATGAATAATGTTTAAAGCTGGAGCTCAACTTACCCATTGATATTCATGCATTATCATTGTTCATGTATAAGAGATTGGCAAAGAAATGTAGGAATATAAGAAAAAGAAACAATGTCATGCATGAATAGTTTCTGAAGTGAAAGAGTGAAATCAGATGAAAGTACATGAGGAAGACAGGGAGAAATCTGGATGTGAGGTGTTTTGGCTGGATAGAGTTCTCAGTTTAGACACAGAGATAGGGAGCGACTGTGTCCTGTCAGGGGTGGGGAGGTCATCACACAACTGGGAAAACAGGGCTGAGGTTTTGAATTCAAAATGAGGGGCTGGAGAGCTGTTGAGAAAGGGGTGAAATGGATAAG
The DNA here is from genome assembly GCF_001952655.1 of Monopterus albus. Lineage (NCBI taxonomy): Eukaryota > Metazoa > Chordata > Actinopteri > Synbranchiformes > Synbranchidae > Monopterus > Monopterus albus. The sequence continues at coordinate 864,523 of NW_018128152.1, forward strand.
TTTAGTGTGGCTGAAAATGAGACAGGCTGCAGCCTTCTTTATGAGCTATAGAGGCTGGAGAAAGGTCTTTTGGGAGCCCAGCCAGCAGAGAGTAGTAGCAGTACAGACAAGTGATGACTAGAATTTGGACAACAAGAAAAGACCAGGAGGAGGAGGCAGTTGTGGTTGCGTTGTGTGTAAATTCACACCAAGATTATTGGTGGTCTGAGCAGTAAACAGCGTGGTGCTGTCAGTGAAAATAAGGAATTCTACAAAAGTTAAGATTTGCAGAAGATGAAGAAATAACTGGTGAGACTGATATGTTTGGCAGGCAACCAACTTGCTGGAGGTGCAAGCTTCAATATGTGCATCAACAGGACAAATGAAGGATTTAGTGTTAATGGCATTTACAATGGTAGAAAATCTTGTGATAGTGGAGTCGAGGACAAGCTGAGCAGCAGTGGGAATGTAGACCTGCCGATCTAATTGACAGAGGGGACCTGAGCAAGGCAGCACTGTGGAGGAGAAGATGAATCACAAGACATACTTTGGTTGGCAAACATGACAAGGAGAGCTTTAGGTTCATATGAGCCAGACCTCTCATGCTACTGTGTGATGTCTGGGTTTTCTACAATGGTATTTTTCTCAGACCTGCGTGAACCTAACGAGGTGGAGGTCTCACTATGATATGTTACAAGTTGTTCAATAATTCAGTTGATCAATGTATTGCTAATGATACACCAAACAAAATGTGACACCACAACTCCCTAAACAAGTGGGCAAGGTTTGCATTTTTTTTTTTTTTTTTGGTTTTGAACTCTCTGCAGGACAGTGGTCAATGAAGGAAGATTCAGGGTTTGAACCGTACAGCTGATGAAAGCCTTTCTGTGTGGACTTTCTCCAGGTACTCCAGCTCCCTCCCACAGACTAAAGACACGCAGGATAGATTAACTCATGACCATAAATTGTCCATAGGTGTGGGTGATGGGTTGTCTGTTTCTATGCGCCAGCCCTGTGATAGAGTGTCCAGGGTGTACCCCACCTCTTGCCCAGAGTCAGCTGAGATCGGCTACAGCCCCCCGTAATCCTACACTATAAGTGGTATAGATAATGGATGGATGGACATTACAATTCAGATTTTCAGAGAAGAGGAGGAGGAGGAAGAGCTCCAGGTGACTTTCAGAATTGTTATGTCACCACACACTGAGTGGGAGTTGACAGCACAAGGTGATGGAATGGGACCAGATCAGCAGCAACAGTCTCATGGCTAGATGAGGTCAAATAAGGACCTTGTTCCCCTGATGGCTAAAAAAGGTTTCTAGGCCTCACATTAAAAGACAAAAGAAAGAAAATGTCACTTATACTTTTCAATCAGTGGGGTCAGAGGAGGCTATAAGGAGGAAGCAGAAGTGGCAGCTATTGGTTTGTACTAGTGGATGTATGTGACATTTTGATAAGAGCATGGTGGAATGCATGGATAAAGGACAAAGGCTAGTTTCCACTGAAAATATGTGATTTTTGTGAATTGTTTTTGCTGAAATTCAGCTGAGACAGATGCAAAAAAGAAAGAAAAGAGACTAGAGGTGCATGACTAATTCAGACAAAGCAGCTTTTTGCCACTTTCTGTCAGCAGCACAGTGACTTTTACAATTAATTTTGCAAGGTTTTCAGACAGCCAAGCTGTAGGAGGAAATCATGAAGGGGAAGGTCAAAAGAAGAATAGAGGGCTGCAGCTGAAGGAGTACTGCACTCTATGAAGTTAGAGACAAATACTGTAGATTCAGCTAAGCAATGACAGTGCAAAGTGAATCCAGACCACAACCCTTGTGGTAGTTGAAATAGAAATGTGGAAAATAAACAGTGATAACAATCAAACATCTAGAACTCATCCAAAATGAGCATTTAACTAAAATGTGTAGCACTTAAATCATCACATAGTGAGCAGGAAAAATGCAATTTGGGCTTTAGCATCATGTGAGTCACAAAACTGTCTTCAAAACTGTCTGTTATTGTTTCTCATGGACACCATCAAAGCCATTTCCATTGTGGAGAGGTCTAGGCTAGTTGTAATAACTATATCGAGACATGCCAATAGAAATCTAATTTGTACCTGAGTGTATTGGGGAAATTTGGCTTCATGTAAAAATCTATATTCATACTTTGCACAAAACATCAGCAGACCTGTTTTGAAAATAAAAGAGCCATAACCTCACTAATCCCTGCCCACAGCATGTCCAAGTCAAACAAGCCTTTTTTTCTTGTGAGCAGTAGTGCTATGGAGCGCACCTATGACGCACATGCCCAGTTAAGCTGTGTATTCTTTCAAGACCCATGTAAAGACTGACATCATGACTTCATTCTCTGGTGTGGCAGAATAACTATGACTCAGTAGCCATTTGTCACAGCATGAATTATAAGCATAGATAATCTTATTACTGGGGCGCAATCTCCACGGAGGACCAACTAGGGGACCCCCCCCCCCAACACACACACACACACACACACACACACACACATTTGTCATGACCAGTCATCTAATGCCTCAGAAAGCTTTAGGAAAATAGATGCCCTCCACTCAAGTGTTAAACTGATTCCCCAACTTACTGAGTGTTCCCTGAGCTCCTCCTGCTTCATGTTGGTTTACATGTCAACCAGCAACAGTGAACACATCAGCTGTGTGCAGCCTTGCGACTGGTCAGCATGTGCCAAGGTTTGGCCATCTTGTGCCCTGCTAGCCCCATATAGGCCTACAGCTGATCACGGACAGGTACACAGGTAATACGGTCTGTTTAAATCCCACCATCACTTAAGTTAACTGTCTGTTCCTGCTGCTGATCTTCGCATCTGATGTTTGTCTCCATGGCCCCTCCTGGAGATCACACCCTAGTTTGTCAGTCTGGATGACGTTATGTGATTGGACATAACACACAAACACTCACAGGTGCCAAGTCTGAATCGGAGCGTACATTGTTTGAGTCGACGTTGTGAATCGATCACATCTTAAGTTTGAGTATCACAATTTGGAGCGTTCCATTTTGCAGCACATACTCTTAACTGATGATTGGCTCTTCAAGCGCTCACAATAATGCAACGTTATGAAATTAAACCAGATTATGCAAATAGGCCTATTCATTTTTCTTTAAGAAAAGAGTTCCCCCATCACTCAAATGTTTTTCTTGAACATCTTCTGTATGAATGAAATGTGCTATAGCCTTCACTGTGCTATATGAACGCCCCTTGCTTAGCTTACAATACCAATGCCACACTGCTACTACTGAAACTAAAGGTAAAAATGTAGAGATATGAATGTTTATGAAAATATCTATCTCAACATTTATTAAGAACAATCTCAAATTGATTTTATGGCATAAAAGTCTGGCCCTGTATTGCACGTTATCATTTATTGCACATGTCTTTGCATTTTTCTGCGTTACACAATAATAACAACCCCAGATTGATTGTCCCCCAAGTTAATCTGTCAACAAATCATTAATTAAAAACACAATCTAATCATTTTTGTAACTCATAAGGCCACATAACATACCAATGCTCCGACTACTTCCAAACTGTGCTGTGCAGTGGATGGCTGGTGGTCACACTCCTGTCTCCACAGACACAGACGGCTTCCTCCACACTTTTCCTTCCTGCTTCAGGTTCACCTGTTTGTTAAATGTGCATAAAACTAACATCATTTGGACTGTGTGACAAATATGTTACAGTATATTCATTAAATGCAGAATGAATAGTCCAGAGGTAACACAGACCTCTATCACACTTGGCGTTCATTTTAATTCATGCAGTACACCGATAAATAGCATTTTAATAGCAGTCCAACTGATCAGATGCCTTGATGTACATAGTTTTGATTTACTTCACATTTCTCTGAACTTCTCCCCTGTCTCAGCCTCCTCTAAAGAATTTTCTCAGGTCCATCTGCAGGAGTCAGCTATGTTGAAGTCACAATACGATCATCAGCATTATTCAAAAACTTAATTTAGTCCATTCCTTTCTTTTGTTTAATGCACCAGTAAATGGATTACTGCGTCATAGCTGGTGCACAACATGCATACGTGTGCACCGTGGGGTACACTGCACCTCATCTTGTATTTTGCTTTGATATTCTAGGTTAGAACAACAAATCATTTATTTTCCTGTTATTGTCAATCTAAACTAATCCACTGCCAAATACAGGAGCTTGTTAAAATCCAAACATGTGATTTTAGTGGGGCACCGCGGATCAATACTGGGGCACGTGCCCCAATAAAAGGTGTCTATGCCTGTGATCACATTTTATGTTTGGCAGCATCATTTAAAATGAGGCAAAGACAAGACTTCAGCAGTTGTGTAAGTCCAAGATTGTCTTCCCTAAAAAGACACCCAGATGATAGGATATGCCACAGGTACTTAAACGACCTGCTGTTTTGGTTGGAGGACTTGTTAGGAATTCCAGAACCTTATGGTCCACACTGACCACACTGCTCAGTCTGCTTGACTCACTAGAACACTGATATCCTCCTTTCAGTTCAAATTCTCACCCATAATTAAGCCTAAATATTTAACATACAGTATGTGCGCACGGTTTATTTTTTGTTGAGTGCTGAATAAAAATGTTTGCATTAAAAATACCACTTCTCTCTAACTATGAGAAAACAGAGGAATGACAGTAGTGTAGGAGAGCACAAAGAGGATGGCGAGAGACTGAGGCATTGTGCTGCATAAAGACAGCAGCAAGTGTTTCTGTCTTGTCTGAGGTGATCAGTGTCTGTGAGGCAGCACAGAAAGGCAGAGACCAAAGAGATGAGCCCTGGTGTTGGGACTACTGACTGACAGCTCCGGCATCCTGTCACTACGGTGGACTGAGTGCAAGCTGGCCTGAAGGGTTGAATAAGGTTAAAATGACTGTCGTGCTGGGGACACATGGCACCATCCTTTCAAAAAGCAAGCAGGAGGTGAGAGGGGAGATAGATACTGTAAAGGGAAAGTAATAAAAGCAAATAGTTTGAATGGCATGGTTGCTCTCTGACCATCTCCCGTGGCAGACTCCTGTGGATAAGCTGCTTTGTTTTTTGTGCAGCTGTTCATGCAAAGAGGGTTGCAGCTCTAGTATAACCACAAGAGAAAAAGCTGAGAACCAGTGATTTGCTGATTGGGATGATAGCAGGGGTGTTAAGCTCACTGGGGGAGGCATTTTTTAAAAACTGTGAAACAAACCTATGGAAAGGCCTGCATCAATAAAGGGGTAAAAAAAAATTAAATTATAAAATACATGATAAATAATAGTGACTTCTTATGTACACTGGAAGTATATGTCACATTGTGTGGACGTCTGGTTGTGATCACTTTGTGCCTGCATGTGATCAAATATCTAACAAGTGGCAGAATGTAACATATAAAAGTAAAACACTACTAAATATAACTGACATATATGGTCATGGGGTGGGATGGTGGTGGCCAGCAGAAACAGTCTGGGAGCCACAGGGTTAAATCTCATCTTTAAACTATTCGCCTCCTATGCATAGTTGCTGTATCTCCAGCAACATGACTTTGAGATTTTCTGCTTCTTTTAATGGATTCTTTTTTATTATCTTATATGCTTGGTATTTTTTCTAGAGACATTCAAGAACAGTAATGAGCCTATCATATTTGCTGAAAAGAAAGCACTTGATCTTTTCACAAGTTCTCCTAGCATATTTGCACATTTCGTGAAATACTTCATGTATGCATATGCAACCCAATTAAATCAGTGCTATCATAATATTTAGAAATGCCCCATGAAATACTCAAATCCCAGTGACATTACATATTTGATTTGTTAGTATTTAGAGTTGAATCTGAACAAAAACATGGCTGAAAATGGTCATATTCCTGTGTGTGTGTTTTGAAACATTGATCATTTCCCCCTCAATATCTTATCTTTTCCACATTTAGAAACTTCTTGAACAATTTCTTAAGATGTTTTCTGAAACAGAACTATTTAGCATTTTGAGACTCCAGGTCAGATTAATGACAGGAGATGCTTATTTTTGGGACTTTGCACTTGTATCCAGGACACGCAAGGTCAATCAGCCATGACAAAACCTTTAGTTACGCACCGTTAATTTGCCTTGTTCATGGCAAGAGCGCGCAGACGTGGTGCTAAAATGCAGGAACGTCAAACCAGTTTGACTGATGATGAAAGTACATTGACTTAGTCCTTCAACTGGACGCTAAATCAAGTGAACTATAAATGTAGACAACAAATTGCTCAGCTCTGAGTTCTGGATCTTTAGTCCTGATAGGACTTCAGAGATATGGCTGCGAAATACATTTTTTCTTCGCTCCTGCTCTCATAAAAAAAGCGGGATCAGTTCTGGTTACACACCAGATAAGTACCACGCCAAGACTGATGGGTGGTTTAGTATAGCTACAGTTGTTTATTCACCGAAACTCGAAGCGGGCATACTGACTGGGTCTGGTTAAAGACCATACCGTGGCCCAACAGTGCCCAGCCATAAAGACTCGGTGGATGTGAAACTCTGAGGATATGTTGTGGTATAGAAGGCGAAGCGGTTTATTAGAAGGCCCTTTTTGTGTGCAGTGGAAGCTGTGGTCTGCTGGACACGATTCTGTCGTTTGCACAGTGGAGGAGCTGTGACGCGTTTAGATCCCTGATGCAAATGAGAATGTCTACCCCCTCCTCTCTCTCTCTTTTAGCAAAACACATACACACACACACACACACACACACACACAGAGAGAGGAGAGAGAGAGAGAGAAGAGAGAAAGAGAGAGCGTTATATCGCCGTGCTAGTCTTTCAGAGCGACTGAGAACAGCTCTGACCGAGATCTAGAGAGGGAGAGAGTGCTTATATAATGCCCTCTCTGGGAAATTTTGGACAGTCTGGGTACCTTCTCTCCACACTGAGCGAGGAAAACAGCGATCACCATCGGCTATAAATTGTTAAATGATAGCACGGTACGAGGATGCCGTGCATACCAGTCCACTGGTGAAGGTAAGCCGCATGTTCAAATATCCTCTACTGTAAATGGTGGCGGCACAGTGAAGGGTTTTAAGATGGAAGACCTAGGCTTCTTAAGTAGGTGATGGGTGTTTGGACTCGCTGTTTATTAATTTATCTTTCAACCCAATCGTCTCATTAAATAAAATCAGACTGGTTTAGATATTTGGGGTAAGATGCGCTATGGTGTGCATAGGCAAAAAATCGGAGTTGTACTTAACTTGGGCACTTGATCAGAGACTGTTCATTGTGCAAACTGTTGCTTCCGTTCTCCGCATCACAAGAAAATTTAGACAGAAAGTAGAACTGAAGGGAATGCCAGTATGTGACGGCCACCGCGACAATGAGGCAACGGATATCATCAGATGTGGAGCCAGTCTGTGAGGCAAACATCCAGTAGCTACAAAGCTCTATAGACTGTATGTACTATCAGCTGTGTCAAAGACAAACCATGCAAAACCACAAAGCAGCAGGTCAGGGCTGCACTTACTGTCCCTCAGTTCAAAGTATCATGCTACTATGAATTATCTACTATGAATTATTCAGAAATCCTCAACATCCCCTTTGCATGTTTTTTTACTCTATTCACTTCTACACCGATGAGGCCAGAGATTTTCTGCATTCAGCTATGATATTCCTGGTTTCACAGGCGGCCAGAATGCGTTTTTTAAATCACATGATGTCAGACTGATTTAGACACTGAGGCTGGGAGATATTGCCAGTGTTAAGGTGCAGAAATTAGATAAAATATCTGCACAGAAAGAGACTCCAATTTACAGAACATATTTCTAAAGGTTAATTTGCTCACTGAAACTGATTATGGTGACAGGAGAGCACAGTCCCAGCACGGCCTCAAAGCAGGAATCACAGGAGGTGCAGAACATGACTTCAGACAGGGCACTGAATTAAAACCAAATGCTAGGAATGAAAGCAACAAAACAATCAGGGGTTGAGTTACAAAATGCTGCAAGACACAAACATAAGCCCACATGTCAACATGAGCTGTGCATGTGACCCGACAGGCATATACTCCCTGCTGACTGTGCTCACATACAGAGAAATAAACCCAGCTGCTTGTGTTTTGTTTTTTTCTTTTTTTCTGATTTAGTGCTACAGCTTTTTCCAAAGGATCATCCTGGAGTCGGTGACCACATGCCTTGATATTAAATCCTCCTGTGTTGTTACGCCGTCATTGGTCCCCTGTTGCTACTGGACTCTGTGGTGATGAAGGCCCAAGACACAATATCTACTTCACTGCCAGATGCTTCAGGTCTTTCCAAGATTGTGAACTTGTAAGTAGGTTACAGATCCATCTTCTTGCTCCTAATCCATGAAATGGCTTTCCACTGAGGTGAGAGAAGGTAAACCGTGTGGGAATGGTGCTGCCCCGCTACAAGCTGCACTGCCTCTTGAAACGGGCTCAGATGCTACTGCTCTGCCTGGGGATTGCCTATCTGATGGCAGGCAGCATCCTGCTCCTGCAGCGCTCCGGCATTAGAGTCTCCGAGCCAAACTTTGCCATCCTGCCACCCATTCTTTCCCTTGCAGCACCTCCTACTGCCCTCAGGGCTGCAGGTCTGGGCATGAGGGCGCGCTCCAGATGGGCCGCCATTCAGTCTGTGTCCGGAGGGGGAGTCAAGTCAGGGCGGCACTGGCCTGCGTCCCGGAGCCTTGGGGTCCAACACTTGCATCGCCGCTGGTTTCACGGTCTGCTGCCAGACAGTCCAGAGCAGAGAGTCTCTCTCCACAGGAGCAGTAGACACAAAGGTAAATAACCACCCAAACCTTTCAGGTGTTTCTGTAAATATGTTCAATAAATAAAGCTTCATAGTCTAACTAGCTGGCAAATGTTATGTTACTAGGGTTAATAGAAGGTGTCACCTTCAAGCTGCACAGAAATACAATGAATTTTCTTGAGACTGCAAAGCTGTGATTTTCCCAATTTGATCAGCTGCTTCATGTCTTCAGCTCCAAACTCATGGACCACTGATTTGGCTGCCATGCTACCTGAAATGTGGTTTTGCCACTAATTAACTGTACATCTGCAGCCAAGGTTGGCACCTCTGAGTCAGTGAAAAAGTTCTGAGTTTTAACGTCATCATGCTATCAGAAATAGAACAGAGGAGGAGGATATGTGAGTCTGAAATAGTCTGGTTAAGATGTATTGACTGAGACTGTGGTTTTCTTGTTGAATAATATATGAAGAACAAATACAATACCAAGTTTACTTTCTATTTTGTGATTAACTTGTGTAGCTCAGATGGCCTGGAGGTCACGTAATACGCACTCCGCACAGGGCTTCCATAGCACAGTCACATCAGTTTTCATTTTACATTTATGCACAGAAGATTATGACCTTAGAACATTTACAGGAGCTGTATTACACATTTATGAGACATTTTCATGTGGATGCTTTGGATCTTGTAGATGAGGGATAGTGCTCACTGATCCTCTCAAAAGCAGAGAAGGAAACAGCAGCAGATGCCAAGGTGTTTTCTACAAAATATATTAGTGGTTGTGAAGATACAAATCATATAGTTCCTAACTTACACTCAGTGGTCCATTGAGCACTTTGAGAAACCCCTGGAGATTTACTGTTTGTCAGTGCCTTTGCTTTGTTGAGATGAGAAATATAGTGGAGTTATCAGTGGAACATTTGTTCTTCCAGCTTGTTCTTGAAAATCATCCTACAACAACATTTAATCTTTTTTTAAACAGACACTACATGACTGCTCAGTCACTAAACAGGG
>NW_018128152.1:874295-882517 GCF_001952655.1 Monopterus albus
AAGTATTACCCAGGACAAAAAATGAAGTCACCCCAGTCTATTGGGTCATGTCCTGCAGGAGGAACCGACTGACGTGACCCATAAACCCCTACAGCACAACCTCTAAACAGTATCTACATGTATGTGTCTGTCCCAGATGCGCTGAAGTAATTCAGATTGGTTGAGCTGAGAGAAAATTAATTGGCAACTGTTTTGATGATTAATGTTTGAGAAATACACATATTGGCTCAGTTACATGAAAACACATTCAGTAAATCTGGAGATTTAGCCTGCCATCCATTAGCTTAGCTTAACATAAAGACTGAAAGTGGGGAAACCCTGAGCCTGCCTCTGTCCAAACTTAAAAAGAATCCAAATGTAAAGCTCACTAAAATGTTGACTGGTGTCATCAGTGTGATGTTGCCAGGCAAGTAGTAGGAGGCAAGTCACTGCTACCAGCCAAGAAGTATGGCACCTATCCTTTCATGAAACCACAATATATTGTTTAAATGCTTCAGGATTGACCTAAAAACATAACATGGTACCTGCTGTTGTCCCCCTCTTTTAAGTGTTTACGCTAAGCTGAACTAACCATCTGCTGGCGGCGGCTTTAGATTTAACAAAGATTTGAGAGTTCTGTAGTATTAATGTTCTCATTAAACTCTTAGCAAGAAAGTGTATAGTCAAGCTCAAGTACAGATGAGAAGGCGCTAAATCAGGACTGCCATGATGCTTTCAGCCAAGGTTTGCAGTCACGAAACAGCTCTTCTCCATCCAGCACAATCTTGGTATCCAAATCTCACAGTGGGCGTCTCTGGACTGGAGTCCTAAGAAAACTGGATGCTAGCGTTTTAAAAATTGGATAAATTATCAGCTGCTAAATATTCCTGACATAAAGATTCTTAAATTTGGTTATTAAAGAATTGTGTTTAAGATATGTACTGAGCAGGACATTAAACAGTGTAAAAATGAACTTGTCAGTTCTTTCTATTGGATGAACTATGTAATGGCAAAACAGTTTCTCAGTTATATTAAACATGTAGTATGTTTGTACTGGAGTTACTCAATCTTAGAAACTGATACATCTGCTAGTACCTATATACTGTATTTGTTATATACTTATGTTATCTGTATCTGGCAAGTGCTACTCTGGACTACCAAGCGATAATAAAAGAAATTAAGAAGTACAAAAAAATAAAATACCATTATATAATATGCCAGATTTAAGGCTTGCAGTTTAATAACAAGCCTCCTTCGTTCTCTGTGCTTGTAATTTAATACTTTTAGGTCAATGGCTTGCTGTTAAAGCTTTATTTTATATTCCTTTTCTCATTCGGTTGTATTCTCTTTAGTTTATTCATCCCTCAAACAGTACATAGCAGTAATAATATTACGCAGCTTGATACAAAGGTTTGCACATGCATTTCCAGGTACTAGATTCAGGGGCCCTAAATAGTCATACATTTTACTATAAGAACAGGGACGCATATTGCTTTACTTTTGCTGCTGAAATTTCATACCTCTTGGGGGTGAGTCACACATTCTTTGATATGCAAAAAACATATAAGAAGTGTTACACAGGCTGGGATGCACAGAGGGATCACAGGTAAGAAATATTACAGGGGTTGAACAGCAGTAGCCATTCTCTCTGTGGTGGTGTTTCAAGATATGTGATTTTTATAAGCTTTATAATGACTCCTCTGTAAAGTTGTAGGTAGTCAGAAAGTGCAGGTGATTTGGTTGCACATACATCTTCTGATGGATGTAGGAGTTACTTGCGGTCACAGTTTGTTCCATTATTAAACATCCTGCTGAGATCTCTGATCCCAACTTGAGTCAACAAACCACATGTTGAGACCTCTGCTGTGGTTCTGATGAGCATATTATAGATAGACCCAGCAGAGAGACCGTGAACCCTCTTCAGCCCACTTTAATGGACACACACAGTGCACATCTTACTTGGGGCAGCGGCACATGTCCTCATTCATGGCCATTCTCTCATTAACCTCCTCCATCCAATCCTGCGGGGAAGAATCAGCCATCTGTCTCAAAGAAAGCGACACTGTGTCAGACCTAAGTGCAGCCATTTCTATCATGTCTGGGAATTCAGGCCACTTCCCTCCATTAACCCTCAGCTGCAGCTGCCTGGGGTGTCTCCCTCACTTTGATTAAAGCATTGGGTTGCCCTGCTGGGTGAAGGGGGTAAGGAGGCCTCACCTTAGGTGCTACCTCTTGAGATGCTTCCTACCACAGACCTAGTGCTTTCATGCAGCAGCTGCTGGTGTTCTCCAGCGTTAGTCTCCTGCAGCAGAGGCAGCTGGTGACTCAGCCTCGCCACAGCACAACAGGCTGAGCAGGCTTCAGAGGACATCACAAACTGATTGAATCACAAATTCGATACAGTGATGCTTGGTCTGCCGGATATTTCACAGTCCATTGCTTGCTTGTGTGAACCCTGCTGCCACATGACTTCAGTCCTGGTAGCATGCATCTCCTCCAGCGCATCCTCTCTTTGGCCAGTTGTCAACAATCTAGTTTTATGCTGATAGTAAACATAAAAGATGCAACCTGAATCCTCAGCATCCCCGAAACCTTAAAAGATTTCTGAATACAAATTCATACTAGGGTTTGTGAAATGAACGTAAAAGCCAAAACTGAGAAATGATCTGTGTGAACTCCATGAACCAGACAGACTTTAACCTGTTCACACTCACAGCACACAGTTTCCCAGTGAGTATAAATATCTAGCATGTAACCTAAAAATACACCACTCTCAGACCCAAGGGGCAACATGTAAATGAAGTCAGCAAACAAAAGAAGCGCATATGCTGCACACTAAAACTGGTATTTATCAAGAAGACTTGTCAGCCGAGCTGAGTTTGATGTGACAAAGAAAACATCAAAGACTGAATTTGGGTGCTATTACATGGAACCTTAGGCTTGTCAGCACATCATGATAGACTGCCATAGCTTATTGTGAGTTACATTTGTCCCATATGGATTTTTCTTTTTTTATTATTCAGTTTCAAGTAAATATGTTCACGGTAATGTAGGGATGTAAATAATCTACTGTGTATTTGAGGACAAGCTAGGCCTAGTCGTGTTATAAATTTGTTAGCTATTATGGCTTATCACCCATGTTGGTGTGTACTGTATCATTTCTGCGAATAAGTAATGCTTATTTATGGCTAACTGAGGGGGTGTGCATTACTCACATGCTCAATTTGAATTTAAATGTGTAAACCAAACACAGAGAATTAAGATTGTTTTTTAACTTTGGGTGCTCCCTGGTGCACTCAATCCAGTACTCAACTTGGTCCAGTTTTTTAGCTGGTTGCCCTTCCTGATGCAACCCTGCAGGCAATTTGGAGTGTCAGTCTGCCTAACCTGCATGTCTCTGGACTGCGGGAGGAAGCAGGAGTAGCCGGAGAAACACAGAGCGGCCCCAGTGTTCTTTCAAGCTGTGATGCCTACTGAGTTGTGCTGCTCAGCGGTTTTGCGTATGTGCACTAGTTTAGGATTAGGGTTAGTAGGTCCATAGACTTGGGTAGCATATCTTGACAAGGCAGCACAACTCAACAAAACACCAGTGTAGTATAAAAGTCTGTTCCCCCATCAAGGTTTGATTTCCCCCTATAATTTACCCTGAATGCTAACCTTATCCTAACCCTATGGCATGTTCTTGATAGGGAAGAGACTCCGATAGCAGACCAGGAGGTCTGAAGCCAGAACTCTCTTGTTGTTAGGTGACAGTGCCAACTACTGCACCACTATGCATAATAAATCATTCTATTATTCTACTTTTAGATCAACCAAATAACATGTTAGCTTTTTTTTGTGAAAATATGCTGAGAATAAACCTCAAAATCAACTTTAAATGTGGTGTAATTCATGATATTAAGGCTGAAACAGAATGTTTTAATAATTGATTAATCTGTAATTAGTTATGATTGATAAATCATGACTCAATAGAATATCAGAATAAATTCCATTTATTGTTCTTGAGTGGTGACACCTTCAAACTCTTTTGGACTGAACGACTACAGACCTGTCGCCCTGACATCTGTAGTTATAAAGTCCTTCAAAAGACTTGTGTCGACCCACCTGAAGGACATCGTAGACCCCCTGCTGGACCCCCTGCAGTTTGTCTACCGGGCAAACAGGTCAGTGGACGATGCAGTGAACATGGCACTGCATTATATCCTGCAACACCTCGACTCCCCAGGGACGTAGGCACGGGCCCTCTTTGTGGACTTCAGCTCAGTGTTCGACACCATCATCCCAGACATCCTCCACTCCAAACTGACCCAGCTCACTGTGCGTGCCCTCACCTGTCAGTGGATTACTAGCTTTCTGACAGACAGGGAGCAGCAGGTGAGGCTGGGGAAAACCACATCCAGCACCCGGACAATTAGCACGGGTGCCCCCCAGGGATGTGTGCTCTCCCCTCTGCTGTTTTCACTCTACACCAACGACTGCATCTCGAAGGACCCCTCTGTCAAGCTCCTAAAGTTGCTGATGATACAACGGTCATTGGTCTCATCCGAGATGAGGACGAGTCAGCCTACAGACGAGAGGTTGAGCAGCTGGTCCTGTGGTGTAGCTGCAGCAACCTGGAGCTGAACACGCTAAAAACAGTGGAGATGACAGTGGAGTTCAGGAAGAACCCACTCTACCTTACTCACCCTCACCATACGTGGCAGCACTGTATCAGCAGTAAAGTCCAACAAGTTCCTGGGCTCTACTGTCTCCCAGGACCTGAAGTGGACGTCCAACATCAGAACCGTCACCAAGAAGGCACAGCAGAGGATGTACTTCCTGCGCCAGCTCAGGAAGTTCGACCTGCTCCAGGAGCTGCGGATACAGTTCTACAGGGGAATCATCGAGTCTGTTCTCTGCACCTCCATCACTGTCTGGTTTGGCTCAGCAACCAAACAGGACAAGTAATAGTTAGTTCAATAAATTAGTTCTACATAATAGAATCAACTGAAAAGGGACAGTTTCTTCCCCCAGGCTGTCACCCCGATGAACACTTAACCCACGACAGTATGACTGGACAATAACCCTCAGTGCAATACCTGTAAATATGCCTCGTACAGATTATACAGACTCGTACAGGTCTCTAGTTCTTAAGTACTCTGTTTTTATCCCTATTTATCTCATTTCAAAAAACATTCCTTTGTTGTCTGCATTGTTTACTGTCCATTTATACTTATTCTGTATTGTTTGCACTGTTTGTTGCTGTCAGTGTTGCTGTTAATACTGCTTATTTTGTTATATTACACAGCCTTATGCTGGCTTACTGTTTGCACATTGAGAGTCGATGCACCAGAGTCAAATTCCTCGTGTGTCCGTCACACCTGGCCAATAAACTGATTCTGATTCTGATTCTGCTTTATTTTGGCTAACTAACAATCTAAAACACAGAAGCTAATCACATACAACAAAAGAAAAGAAGCAATCTCTCACGTTTTAGAGCCTGGAAACAAAGAATGTTTAGTGTTTCTGCCTGACAAATTAGTTAAAGGATTAACTAATTATCTGAACCGTTGTCTATTAAAATGACTGACTAATTATTTCAATACAAAATGTACATAAACACCTACTGCAGTCTTTACAGGGAATATTTCAGACTGAAGGTTTTTTCCTCCCTTGACACATGCAGGAACCTACATCGGCTGCTTTCTGCACAATGCCAGTGCTCGTGCCCTGGGAGGAACCATGCTTTATGACCTGCGCAAAATGACCAGTTCTCTGTGTCAGGACACCTGCTCAGAAAGGTAATGTGCTTCATGTGTGCTCCTGTGAAGGGACCACAGAAGGCCTGCTGTTTGAATAAATACTTTGGCTCTCAGTCTCCTCCATGAATGCCTCCTGTGTTTTGAGCCAGTGGAGAGCCAGGTGGCTGGATGACAGTAAAAGATGAGGGGGTGTAGAAGAGGGGAGAGTGAAGAGCAGGCCAGGACAGAAGGCTTGATCTGTTGCAGGAGGAGGAAGGAGGGAGGTGTGTGTATGTGTTAGCCAACTTAATGAGCTGACTACAGCGGTTGCTGAATGAATTAGTGCTTAGATATGTGCTTTCCTGTGGCCATGGTGTGAAAATCTCTGGATCAGTATGAGTTGAATTAACAGCAGTGAAATGACTCTCTTGCAAGACAGTGTAGAGAGGCAGGTGGATTTTTCAAAGCAAACTCAAGGAATGACCCACTTCAATTATACCTTTTTACAACCAGAAAGCAGTGCAGCCAGATTGAAACAGAACAGCAGGGGACAGATGGATGCAGCCAGACAGTTGGTGCCCCTCCCCATGCCCACCCCCAACCATCCACATGGAAAGCTGTCATGCTCGTTACCTGAGCAGGCCAATTAGCATGATGAGCAAAAGTTAAAAGTCATGGCAATTTATGAAGAAGCTTCACAGAACATATACGTATGAAAAGGCCAATTTTGATGAGGTCTCTGTCTTTCCCAAGGAGGCAGGATAAAGAGAGAGGAAGAGGGATGAGTCGCAACAGCCTTGATATGTAAAGTACAGATCAGAGGTGACCACAGTTCAGCTAGAAAAAGGCAATATGCAGAAGGATGTGTCCTGAGACATAACACAGGGGATGGCCCACACTGTGGGTTTAATGCTGGAAAGTCAGAGTTAAATGATGAATTGAAACTTGTTGATGGGATGTTAACTAGAGTGTCCTGTGTGACGGCTTTGCCTGAGGGCACTAGCTTGAGGTTATGTATTGCCCTTGGCTGTGTTTGTGTGTGTTTGTGTATGTGCGTGCGTGTGTGTGTGTGTGTGTGTGTGTGTGTGTGATTAGTGGGTACCAGTTTGCAGGTCTGGAATTTGGAGCTGAATGCCACTGTGGGAACCGGATCAGTAGCTCTCGGGCTCCGGAGGAGGATTGCAGTCTGGTGTGTCGGGGCGAGAGAGGGTCCCCCTGTGGCGGCGTGGGCCGACTCTCCATTTACGGAGCAGCTGCCAGGCCACAGAAAATGTGAGTCAGTTTCCCTCAGGAAAGAACCATTGGCTACTTATGCTGTCAAGCTGTACTATGGGTGACAAGTTAGAAATATTTGAACTTTTTAAGACTTGTGCACTCCTCACACTGAAATATATGGTAATCTGAAGGTCTGGCCATCCCACATATACTGTCCTGCAGTCAGAAGTACTTACAGCAGGTATGACATTTTAATCCACCCTTGATTGTATTTATTTTTAAATATTATAATTCTCTGTTTTTTGTGAAGCACTGTTATTCAGTAATGATTTATGTTTTCCTTATGGCAAACCCTTATAACTTATAACTAAACACATATGCAACACAGACAAAACAAACAGAGAAGTTTCAGCTATGGTATGTTTTCAGTATTTAGTGACTGATTTCATGTAGGCCTATTCTCTAATCTCTCAACAAACCTTGGACACTCCAGGTGATATTGTTGTGCAGACATTCAGTTAAATACTAAATGTAAACTGGAGAATGAATAAAAGCAGTTGACACCCTTGTTGTGTCACGCCAGAGCACTCTCCTGCACCAGCTCAGGTAAGCTGCAAAAGCAATATTACGAGTTTGCACAATCAGACCCATGCAGGACTCTGCCCCCGGGGGCTGTCCAGGGGCTGTAGTACCCACAGTGGGAGTTATTGTAGAACTAACTGTGTTAATCTAAGGTGAAGAAATATACAAATGTACAGTATTTCTTCTTACTGTAATGTTTACTAAAACCTAGCTGTTTTGGGACATTGCAGAGCCTCTGAACATTTAAGATACATGTTTGTGACTTGATTTTGTTATCAGTTGGTTTTGGTCTTTTCATGTTTGTGTTCAGAATTAGAATGATATAGCTCAGCCCTGTTCTTTACTTCATGGCAAGAAGATTTGTTTTGACAAAATTGTGAAACAATTTGAGTCGAGGTTTCCAGCCGAGCAATAGTTGTAGTCCTACTTCATGATTTAGGACAGGTGCATGAAATCATCATGGAGTGTCAGTCTGTCTAACCTTCCATGAGCAAAACCTCAATAAGCTACTTGATACACCAATCAGGCAAAACATAATGACCACTGGCAGGTGAAGTGAATAACACTGACTATCTGTTACAGTAGCACCTGTCAGTGTGTGGGGTATATTAGGCAGCAAGTGAACATTCAGTCCTCAAAGTTGATGTGTTGGAAGCAGGAAAAGAGGGTGTAAGGATCTGAGTGACTTTGACAAGGACCAAGCTGTGATGGTGAGATGACTGGGTA
>NW_018128152.1:882589-889920 GCF_001952655.1 Monopterus albus
AAATGGTGAACTGGAGACAGGGTCATGGACACCCACGGCTCACTGATGATGAGGTTGACCTACTGTAGATTCTTCCATTTGTACTTTTCAAAAGATTAAAATTTATTTGAATCTTTGTTAAAATGGTTGAAAATGAGAATATTGGTCTCTCTGAAGAGAAAGAGTCAGGGGCTGTAGTGGTGATATCACACCTAGAGCAGTGAGGCTGTTGAATTTGGCTAAAAAAAATTCTCTAACTCGTCCTCACACCACAGTTTTCACTCCTTTTAGCTAGGTTTTTCACTGAATTATAGACACATCTGTGCTCTTCCTCACAGTAGAACTGTGGAAGCAAATGGATTCACAGAAGATGCACAGTGAGCTGCAGAGTGACATGAGTGCCAACCAACTGCCACATGGACTCCTATGTAAACAGTATTAGATAGGTGGTCATAATGTTATGGCTGATCAGTGTATTTCTCAACAGACTTGACACAAATTGTGATACACTGTGATTTAAGATATAATACATTTTCTCTGACTACATTTTAACCACATTCTTAACCTGTTTTTATTTTATTTTTGCACGATAGATTTGAATATGTTTTAGTGTTATTCTGTATTTTTATTATTAGTCATTTACTGTTACGCTCTGTGTAATAAGAATAAAGTCAACATAACTCTAAAGGCTTCATAATAGCTGGAAAATTCAATAACACTGATTAACTTTAAACATTTGCCTGGCCTTTAAAGATAAGCACCACTTCTTCCTGTTGGCAAGGTCAAATATTATAGAAGAATTTCATATGGTTGGATAGTTGTCTCTGCAAAGTTGCAGCTGAATTGTGAAAGCATTAGACGCTTGAATTCAGTCAAGTAGCCTGTAGCAATATAATACAGGGCAGAAATCATTTGAAATGAATGGTTATTTGTACAGTAGATAACCCTGATACCAAACTACAGCTTTAGTGAGAATCTGACCATTTATTTCATAAGCCCTTTGTTTGCCTTCTCAGTGGATAAATGAAAACACATCCTAGTGCCTGCTAATGGAGGTGAATCCCAGCAAGTCCATATTTACTATTCTGCACTAACCATTTTCCTGTGTATTTTTCTCATTCCAGTCAGAAACGTTCACTACCGCGGTTGCTTCAAGTTGCCCAAGAGCACCGTTGGCAGCTTCCCTCTCGCCACCTTTCAGTCCAACCTGACTACACAGTCCTGCATTGAGATCTGCACTGATAAGGTCTGAATTAATTCTCTGAAATTACAGACCTGATGATCACTCTAATTCACATACTGAAGCTTTCTGTAGGGTACCGTCACTTCTCCACTCCCTGGAGAGGAGACTACAACTCAGAGAGCTGTCTCCACTCCCACTGCTGAGGTTTAATGTGCCTCTAGTGAGAACTAGTCTCCATCCTGCACAGAGATCCTATTGGATACAGCTGGGTCTCCTCAAAAAACAGAAATGGCTGGTAGAAGTATTGCACATCATCTGGTGCTGACTGCAGTGTGATTCATTCTCACAATGTAGTTTATGTGTTTGATTATGCATAACTTTTTTAAAATTGCCTCTGCAGTGTCTGCTCATGGGCCTTGACATTGAGCATTCTGACCTCCTGTAACAGGAACAGTGAGCTAAAATAATGAACAAAAATGAAGTGTGGAATGAAGGAGTACTGCTCGCTTTTCTTCTTAACTGAACTGACACATTACCCTTGGGTAGAACAAAAGAAAGAAAAATAAAAAATAACTATGAAGAAACACATGGAGAACCTTTGTGCTTTTGGTCTGTAGGAGCTCCTTTTGGCTGTGTTCAGGAAGCCCCACTGTTTCTGCACACGGACAACATCCCTTTTCAGTCTCAGCCAGCAGTCTGAAAAGCAGCAGTGTGTGGGGAGCACGTCTCTAAACCACACCAGCACCTCTACACCCATAGCACCCACTGAGCACGACCACTACCAGGTGTATCACACACCTGTGCTTGGTGAGATATTTGTTATACAGACACAGTCATCAGCATGTGACAGGTCGTTGTTTAAAACAATCATGTGAAGCCTCACTCTGTTTTAACAAACAGAAATGGGACAATGTAATATTTACCAGACCATGTTGATATTTGAACCCCATCCAATCGTGCCATATCAGTCATTTCTATAGATCATTATAAAAAAAAAGCTGGTAAAAGTAACTACCACAGTGTTACTGTCTCAATTTCGTGGGGAAAGAACGCACTGTGTATGATTGAGGAGAAACCTGCCCTTGAAAGTAGTGTTCATCTCAAACTTGAACCATTTCTTTGTCACTTTTTTCTGAAAATGAATCCATTTGATATATTCTGTTCTATAACTGAGCCTGACAACAAAAGCTGTCCTTCTAGACTCCAGGTGCAAGGAGCGGATGTTTCTGCCTCAGAGATCCGGCTCCCTGGTGGCTCTTTCTAGTTTTCCTGGTGCAGGCAACACCTGGGTACGGCACCTGATCGAGCTCGTGACCGGCTACTACACTGGCAGCTTTTATTTCGATGGCACGCTGTACAACAGAGGTGGGCAGGGCACCGCACTGCCGAGTTTTTGAGCGAGCGCTCAGTGAAATATTGCACCGCAGCTGACCATTATATATTCATTTATTCATTGGTACCAGGTTTCAAAGGAGAGAAGGACTACTGGAAGAGTGGTCGCAGCATCTGCGTAAAGACCCATGAGAGTGGTCAGAAAGAGATTGAGATGTTTGATTCTGCCATCCTGCTGATTCGAAACCCTTACCGCTCCCTCATGGCTGAATTCAACCGCAAGTGCGCCGGACATTTAGGACATGCCACAGATGCACAGTGGAAAAGCAAAGGTAATACAGTACCAATCCACACAAACATAACAGTGAAGTGGTTTATGGCTCTGCTCAAGGATAGTGTAGCTAATGCCACCATAATGTCCTGCTGTTATAGCAGCTGTAGACCTAAGGCCATTTTGTGTATCATTGCACTTAGGCACTTAAGTTCTCCTATTTAGAGTGAAGACTATATTTTTGAGTACTGTAACGTTTAAACAATGGGCAGTAAACACAGTACTACATGTGCTTTCTGAATGGATTTTCAATCGCCATCCTGTGATGTAATGTCACAAAATTCACCAATTGTAACAGAGACATGCAGGCTTACAGCATATAAAATCAAATCAAATCTCGCTTACTGTTGGCCCAGTAATTCACCAGGCACATAGCTTTCATTTGATCTGTCTAGCTACTAAGATTGCTACCAGAAAAAAATTCTCTGACTTCCAGGTCTGTGGGTTATCAACAGTAAGTGTAAACAGTCCCTGTGACAGCCTCTGGTGGCTGAGGGTGCTGACAGAAGCTGCATAAAGGCAGTACCTTCTGTGAATATTTGTCAGGAATTTGTTTTTATTATTTTATTTTGCAGTAGTGAAATGATCGATTGTAGTGGTGCCTCCCTTTAGACCTAGCATCATTTCTGTACTTATGCTGTGAAACTCTGCAAATGAGACTGTTTGCTGTTGCCTACATGATCCTCATCTCTTTCCCCTGCAGAATGGCCAGAATTTGTCTCCAGCTACGCCCCCTGGTGGGCATCCCACGCACTGAGCTGGCTGAAGTTTGGACGTCACCTGCTGGTGGTGCATTACGAGGAGCTGCAGAGAGCTCTTCTCCCACAGCTCCGTCACATCACGGATTTTCTAAACGTCACTATGACTGATGAGAGGCTACTTTGTGCCCAGACAAACCAGGATGGGCATTTCAAACGCTCAGGAGCCCAGCGGCTTTCCTTTGACCCATTCACTCAAGACATGAGACAAATGATTGACTCCTTCATTCACACAGTTGACCAGGCACTGCAGAACAGGAATTTTAGTGGACTTCCACAGGAATACCTCCCCAGACGATGATCTGAAAAGGTCATACACAGGTCCAGCAGAGGTTTGTGGGAGGGAAATTCTTCAGCAAGTGCTCTGTGTGAAACAGATACACACTGTGGAGTGGACCACCTGACTCTTTGATAAGCCAGGAAGCACTAAGAATGGCTGTAGAGTCAGGAAAACACCATAGAGGTCACAGGGGAAAACAATTCTTTTTGAAAGCCACTGACAAACACAGTGATGAAAGCCTCAGGCCGAGGACTGCTTCTCTGAGAGCAGCAAATATGACAAATACTCAAAGAGGATTTGACATGATTTGCTGGACTGCAGAGTTGGGATTATCCAGCAAAGGGCCTAGCTGCACAACTACGAGTGAGCAAATCCAGGGTGGATTCATATTGGTTAAAGAAGGTTTTTGTGGCTGTTTATAATTTCACTTTAGTACATGTATTGTGTTTCTATCATACAGATGTTAGTAAAAATTCCCACTCATACAAACACATGTTAAATGCAGAGGGTTCCTACAGATCTGCAGCCATGATAAAAGCCACAGAACCAACATGCAGCTGAACGAGTGTCCATACAACAAGTCTGCCTGTATGTGAACTAAGATGTTGATCACAGAGAAACTACTTTAAATTATAAATGGTCTATGAGCATTTGATGCCACTAAATGCATTCATTTTGAACTGAATAAATTTGTTTACATTGATGACTTTTTCACTTTAATGGACCAAGAGGGTGTTATTGCTGCAGGTTTCTGTATTTAGGTGTCAGTTTAGCAGGTGATGTTCAAATGTGATGGGGGGGCTGTGGCTTAGGATGTAGAGCGGATTGTTTCCTAACCAGAGCGGTTAGATTCCTAGCTTGTCCAGTCAACATGTCCTTAAGCAAGACACTGAACTCCCAGTTGTTCCCAGTGATAACACCAGTGTGCAAATGGGTGAATGGCCAAGTAGCGTGAAAGCACTTTGAATGTGCTGTAAAGCACAGAAGAGTGATATACAAGTATAAGACCATTTACCATGATTTTGTCTATTCAGTGTTGGGTATGCTGTTGCACAAACAGGCTTGTCAAACCCAGTGCTGAGGACTCTGTTCTTAATTGTTCAAGATACTGCAGATGTGAAGACCTTCCATATGAATTATCCCAGATATAATCTGAGTGAATAGTCCCACCTGGTGGTGTAAATACAGATACTGCAATAAAACAAACTTTTTGACTGAGGCTTGCACCTCAAGCTGCTTTCAAATTACTTCTATATTAAATTCCCTAATTCTGATATTAGAAAGCTAGATTAAAATTTTAGGAGAACCCTTAAATTTGTAGTTGTAAAACAGCATATTAGCTATTCAGTCAGCAGTAACAGAGCTACAGCAGCACAGAGATGTCTGTCACTGTATACGAAAGAACAATGTTAATATAAGAAAAGTACAGTTCAGAGCAATAACGTGGCTACTTTTAAGTTTACATTTTTAGTAAATTGTGATTGAGATGTTTAGTTTTATCAGGTTATTAAACATTATCAAGGGCACTGACTTTAACAAATTCCAGAAACTCATTAATTCTAGCCACATAGTTAAAACACTTCTCTGACAGTGCCAGTATATACTTGAATATTAAAATTTTGCAAAGGTGGAATCATTGTAGGTTTGCATCAGATTGTTATGATATTTTGTTGAACGTCACCCCAACATCAAAAGCTGCCTCTACCCCCAAAGTTATGAACTGCTTCACAACCCTGCAGTGAACTAGACCTTAATAACATACATCTACAGTATGCATGCTGCTCTCTTCCTTGCACACCTGTGGTAAATATATTCTACCAGTCAAAGTTTGGACACACTTAGCCATTCATTTCAAAGGAGAAGTGTGTCCAAAACTGTTAGTGTATAAAACATAACAATGACTCTAATCACACAAATGTGATAAAAATGAATACTGGGGTCTTACTTTAATGCAAGGTTACATTTTTTGCTCAAAAATTGTGCAAAAGTCAAGGTCAAATAAAAATAGAGGTAGGAGTTATTAGTTCACATTAATGGAAGTTATTCATAATGAGCCTTACCCACTTAAAAAAAAATATTGCATTCCTTGAGCCCTAAGTATATTTCACTATGTAAGATGAAAACCTATCAAATGAAACTAACAGGGGTTTGAACCACTGACCTTTAGTAGCAAAGTCAATGGTATTAATCACTGAGCTTTCCAGCCTCATATGTGAATAAACATGTGTATACAGTATATTGTTAGATAGCTGTCTCTGCAACGTTGCAGCTGAATTGTGAAAGCATTAGATGCTTGAATTCAGTCAAGTAGCCTGTAGCAATATAATACAGGGCAGAAATCATTTGAAATGAATGGTTATTTGTACAGTAGATAACCCTGATACCAAACTACAGCTTTAGTGAGAATCTGACCATTTATTTCATAAGCCCTTTGTTTGCCTTCTCAGTGGATAAATGAAAACACATCCTAGTGCCTGCTAATGGAGGTGAATCCCAGCAAGTCCATATTTACTATTCTGCACTAACCATTTTCCTGTGTATTTTTCTCATTCCAGTCAGAAACGTTCACTACCGCGGTTGCTTCAAGTTGCCCAAGAGCACCGTTGGCAGCTTCCCTCTCGCCACCTTTCAGTCCAACCTGACTACACAGTCCTGCATTGAGATCTGCACTGATAAGGTCTGAATTAATTCTCTGAAATTACAGACCTGATGATCACTCTAATTCACATACTGAAGCTTTCTGTAGGGTACCGTCACTTCTCCACTCCCTGGAGAGGAGACTACAACTCAGAGAGCTGTCTCCACTCCCACTGCTGAGGTTTAATGTGCCTCTAGTGAGAACTAGTCTCCATCCTGCACAGAGATCCTATTGGATACAGCTGGGTCTCCTCAAAAAACAGAAATGGCTGGTAGAAGTATTGCACATCATCTGGTGCTGACTGCAGTGTGATTCATTCTCACAATGTAGTTTATGTGTTTGATTATGCATAACTTTTTTAAAATTGCCTCTGCAGTGTCTGCTCATGGGCCTTGACATTGAGCATTCTGACCTCCTGTAACAGGAACAGTGAGCTAAAATAATGAACAAAAATGAAGTGTGGAATGAAGGAGTACTGCTCGCTTTTCTTCTTAACTGAACTGACACATTACCCTTGGGTAGAACAAAAGAAAGAAAAATAAAAAATAACTATGAAGAAACACATGGAGAACCTTTGTGCTTTTGGTCTGTAGGAGCTCCTTTTGGCTGTGTTCAGGAAGCCCCACTGTTTCTGCACACGGACAACATCCCTTTTCAGTCTCAGCCAGCAGTCTGAAAAGCAGCAGTGTGTGGGGAGCACGTCTCTAAACCACCAAACCCGCCATGCGTTGTAAGGAGCTTCCTTGTTTTGATGTCGGTGGCCTCTATCTCCTCCTTTGGCCAGCTTATTATGCCAGCGGGGTACCTGATGACCAGCAGGGCGTAGGTGT
>NW_018128152.1:890417-903622 GCF_001952655.1 Monopterus albus
TTGGTGATTATCTGGCTGAGGGGATTCAGGCCTATGCAAACAGCAGCGGGGACAGAGCATCTCCTTGGTAGATACCGCACTTGATGTTGACTTGTGCAGTTGGCTTGAAGTTGGCCTCTAGGGCTGTTTTCCACATTCCCATTGAGTTCTTGATGAAGGCTCTTAGAGTCCTGTCGATGTTGTTCAGTCCCAAGCATTCCAAGATCCATGTGTGAGGCATTGAGTCATAGGCTTTCTTGTAGTCAATCCAGGTAGTGCACAGGTTGGTATGTCTAGTCTTGCAGTCTCGAGTGACTACCCTATCAACCAGTAGCTGGTGCTTTGCTCCTCTGATGTTATTACCAATTCTTTTCTGGGCCCTGCTCATGTATTGAGCCATGTGCCTGCTGATCTTAGCTGCTATGATGCCTGAGAGGAGCTTCCATGTTGTGCAGAGACAGGTTATTGGGCAGTAGTTGGATGGTACTGATCCCTTCTTCAGGATCAGGACTGTCCGGCCTTCAGTTAACCACTCAGGGTGGGTTCCATCCATTAGTAGCTGGTTCATTTGTCCCACCAGGCACTCATGTAGCGAAGTTAGCTTCTTTAACCATTAGGCATGGATCATGTCAGGGCCTGGTGCTGTCCAGCTCTTCATACTTGAGAGCCTCTCTTGAATGTCTGCCATTGTCATGATTACTGGGTCTTGTTGCTGTGGTCTGCTCTTAGGTCCACCAGCCATTGGGCATTGTTGTTATGTGATGCCACCTTCTCCCATATGCTCTTCCAGAATTGTTCAGTTTCCAGCTTTGGTGGGTCTGCTCTCATGTTATTACTTTGTCACTGAGAGTACACCTTGGATGGCTCAGTGGAGAACATTTGGTTTATTCTCCTGGCTCCAACTTCTATGGTGTACCTCTTCAGCCGAGTGGCCAGGGCTGTGAGCCTTTGCTTGGCAGCCTCTAAGGTCTCAGGTATGGACAGTGTGTTGTACTTCTTAGCTGCCCCTCTCTTCATCACGCCTTTCTGCAATTCTGATAGCCGGCTAACCTCTCTCCTTGCTGCCTTGATCTTGGTTTCCAATCTCCTTCTCCATGGAGGATACTACTCCTTATGGCCCTTGTTGAACTTATAGCCAAGCATCTCAAGGATGACGGTTGCTGTGGTGTATATGAGCTTGTTGGTCTCAGTGATGGTCATAGTAGGGATTGTTCTTAGTGCTGCATTCACATCCTCTAGTAGACTTTCAAACGGCACTTCACTTAGTCTTGGTAACCGGCCACGGGAGTTCCAGGTGTCCATCTTGCTCATGATCTTCAATCTCAGGTCAGCTGCTCTTGAATCAAGCTCATCCGGGCCTGTTATTGGGGCTTGGTACCCAATCTCCAACTGTGGGGGTGATGATGATCATATCTCCCACCTGTCATCCTGGCTCCACAGCGAATCATCTGTTTCCATCTAAGGTGTCGACCCTGGAACCCTCTAATGTATTTGACAGATGCTATAATCATACAATTCTCCTATGTTGTGCAGAGATAGTCAAATAATAGGGAGTTAAAGCCATTATAAATGTATTTATATTAAGAATGGACCAAACTGTCATGTGAATAACCGTTTGTAGAGATGAAACTGTTAAAAAACAGTCAGCTGACTCTGTGGTTCCCCTCATGTTATCATTTTATCCAGTTATTTTTAGATCTGGCCAGGTGATGTTTTGGTGCCATCTTTCTGCATCATTTCCAGCAGCAGCCGATTTCAGCAAATGAGCTCTGATCACCTCACTCCCTACATTAGTAGTGAAGTTAACAAGTAGCTCTTTCGCACATGTAACCTAAGGGATCGCGTACTGAGCATTTTCAAAATGCAGGTCACCTGCACTCCGGACTGTGCCTGAACCCCCTGTGGAGCTACTGCTTTGCTAAGCTCCTCTTATGCAAACAGTAAGAGAGATTGGTTGAAACCAAAAACTAAAACCAGAGTTACTGACTTGCATTTGCCGGTAGCCAGAAGCATAGCTCCAAATGAATTATAATGTTCAAAAGTCAAAGTATATTTTCAAAAGTGAAGACACATTTCCGGGTTGCAAGCAAGAGCAGACGTCTTTACTGCTCCTCTTGTCTGTTCTACAATTTTTCACATCTTCTACATTGTCAAGTCTTTGAACAAATTCTACAACTACTAAAATGCCCCCAAGAGGGAAAAGAGCTAATAAATCCGAAGCAAGCGAGGATGTTGAGGCTGAAGAAGATTCTATTTCAGCGGCGCAAGTAGCTGAGATGCTGAATCAGCAGAAGCTGATGTTCACCGCGCTTATGTGCCAACAGCATGAAAGTTTCCAAGGCTTTGTGAAACTAATTATGGAGACAAATAACAAGAGACTGGACGACATGACCAAAGAAATGCAGGAGATAAAAACGAGTTTGCAGTTTACCCAGCGAGATGTGGACGCGATTAAAGTGGCCGTTGGGGTGCAGGCAAAAATTGCCGAAGACACTAGGTGGGACGTCTACAAAACCCGTGAGAGTCTAATAACTATTACGTATAAAATGGAGCAATTGGAAGTACAGTCCAAGCAAAAAAACCTGATCTTCAAGGGAATCAAGGAGTCAGCTGGAGAAAGCTGGACGGAAGCGGAACGGAAGGTGAAGGAGATTTTACAGGACAAACTGCAAATTCATCAAGAAATAGAGATGGAACGGGTTTACAGAGTCGGGAAACTTTCTGATCGGGGACCGAGGGCGGTGATGGTAAAGTTGATGAAGGAGAAAGATAAGACAAACATTCTGCAGCAAGCCAAGAAGCTTAAAGGAACCAAGATTTACATCAACGAAGATTACCCCGAGTCTGTGAGGAAGAGAAGAAGAGAGTTGATACCGATGTTAAGAGCGGCTAGGGAGAGAGGAGAAATCGTGTCTCTGTGAAACAACAAACTGGTGACCCGACCTCGAAACCAGGATCTTGGACCCATGACCAGCACGCCGAGACAAGGAGAGTATGAAGGGGCCGCTGGACCCTCAGCGGTCTGAAGACATATGCAGGTATATTGATATCTGTGATGGCAGATGAGCTTTGGAACCAACAATAACAAGCATGACCAATGGACGATATGAGGCAAGTGATTTGTTACAGAAGTTAATAGTTTTTGAGGGACTGGATCTGGAACTGAACACATATGGAGACACTGAAATTCATTATCATGAACCGGACGATGGCTTTGACCCTGAAAAAACCTTTTTCAAGAACTCTGAAAATAACTGCAAGTATTACATGGATGAGCAGTTTAACAGCAATGTCAAGACTGAAAACAAATTATCACTAATTCACTTTAATAGCAGAAGAAAACTTTCAGAGTATAAAACATTATCTTAGTAGTCTTACACATTCTTTTAATATAATTGCTATTTCTGAAACTTGGATTAATAATGTAAGGGGATTGGATTTTGACCTTGATGGCTATGACTTGGTATGTACAAACAGAGAGAGTAAGATGGGAGGAGGTGAGGCCTTGTACATAGATAAAAACTTTTGTTATAAGAAAGTTGAGAAAATGTCAAGGGCGGTAGATAACTTGCTGGAGTGTGTGACTGTAGAAATACTCATGAAAAAAAAGAAAAAGGCTGTAGTAAGCTGTATTTATAGAGCACCTGGAGCCAGCATAGAAAAATTTAACCCTTGTTGTATGTTTAACAGTTGTGTTGTTTCCTGAGTCTGAGATGAGGCTTAATTTGATGAAAATTCTGATGCAGTCAGAATGTGGTTTGGCTACATGGCCCAGTATAGCTGTTCTGGAGAGGACAGGGCGATAAGAACTCAGAAGGCAGTGATGAAGAGATTGACTTGAATTATTACACAAACAGCCCAGATGCTTTGTAAATGATTTAAACTTGTGATAGTTTCACACTGAGGTCAGTT
This sequence comes from Monopterus albus, assembly GCF_001952655.1. Taxonomy (NCBI): domain Eukaryota; kingdom Metazoa; phylum Chordata; class Actinopteri; order Synbranchiformes; family Synbranchidae; genus Monopterus; species Monopterus albus. The sequence continues at coordinate 894,309 of NW_018128152.1, forward strand.
GATGGCAAATTCCCAGCCTGCTTTTTGTTCCCACTGTGCCTCAACAAGCAGAAGTGATGTTTTTAAACTTTGGTTTGGATTTTGATTAAAATCTGCATTATTGTTTTGAGGTGTTCAGTCTTGGCTATATTTTGTCATTATAGCCCATTGATATCTAGTATTAGTTTTAATTCCAATTTTTACATTTTAATGTTTTTAATCCATTGATTTTTACTTGTGTAAAATGTGCTATCAAAATTGATATGGCTATATTTCTTAATCCGTTTAGGAAGCTACAATGTGAACACCTTCCCTCCTCCTTTTGACATTCCCTGTGAATTGTCAAAACTAGCTCTCACTCAGGTAACAAGCTCTACTCCTGTCCATTTCATAGGGGGTGGAGGAAGGCTTTCCCTCTGCTGGAACATCGTCTGCAGTCAGCTACATGCTTCATTTCTGCTTTATTCAACCAGAGTGTTTAATTTTTATATTTGCAAATCATCAAGAGGAAAAGCCAGTAAAGACATCACTTCTGACTTCACATACTGTTCAAGCAGATGGTATCGTGTGTTTTGATAGAACCCAGACTGCCAGTCTTGTCAGTGTTTATGACAGACGTGTGCCTGTGAGCCCTTATGGCACTGCTTCACTAATTAAGCCTCATCTCAGATTCAGTAAACAACACAACTGTTAAAGACAATCGCCGTGATGAGTCTGCATGCTTGTCAACCAGGCTTCAGTGAACTACTTTCAGTTTAGCACCATTTGTACACTATTTGATGATTGTGTCTGGCCGGTTCACATTGAAAGACATATCATCCATTTAAAGACAAGGCAGTTCTTAGTTTTATTCACTCAGTAACTTATAAGACTATACAACCTATCTATGTTCATTACTATGAAATTGTATTGTGCAGCACCTGCTCCCTGCTCACTCCTCTTAGGCTCCTGCCTCTTCATTACTTTCATCGTCATCACATGCAGTAGCTGCTTAAATAGCTGTTATTTTTGTACACTTTGCAGTATCAGCCAGCAAAGCTGTTTTCTTTTTCTGTCGCTCCCTTCCTGCGCCGCCTGGCATAGGGTCTTGCTTTCTTTCCATGTTTCATTTGCTACTGCATGCAGAAAACTTTCCGAATGCCAGATACTGTACTACTCAGTTGTCATGATTCACCTGCACTTCCTGTGTCAGACTTTTATTTTGGTACACTTCTCCTCTGTCCATTCTTCCCAGCCTTTACCCTAGGTTTGGTATTCCATTTAAACACCTGTATTCATTCAGTCATCACCAGTTTGTACATCAGCCAGCTTTATCCCATGCTACGCTGTCACCCTTGTGCCATGGAGACTCTCCAGCTGACTCATCTGCCTGTGTTCACTCTACTTACCTGTTAGCAAACACTTTCTGTTCTGGGTGCTGACTCTTAGGTACACTTGTTCAACAAACATCTAATTAGCCAACCACATAGCAGCAACTCAATGCATTTAGGCATGTAGACATGGTCAAGATGATGAAAGAGAAAACATCCAGTGAGCAGCAGTTCTTTGGGTGAAAACGTCTTGTTGATGTCAGAGGTCGGAGGAGAATGGCCAGATAGGTTTGAGCTGACAGAAAGGCAACCTTAACTCAAATAACTACTCATTACAACCAAAGTATGCAGGAGAGCATCTCTGAATGCACAACATGCTGAACTTTGAAGTAGATGGACCACAGCAGCAGAAGACCACACAGACCCCACTCCTGTCAGCTATGAACAGGAAACTGAGGCCACAAGGGCTCATCAAAACTGGACAAGAGAAGATTGGAAGAATGTTGCCCAGTCTGAGTCTGGATCTCACCTGCAACATTTGGATGGTAAGGTCAGAATTTGTGGTAAACAACATGAAGGTATGGCTCCATCCTGCCTTGTATCAGTGGATCAGGTTGGTGGTGGTGGTGCAATGGTGTGGGGGATATTTTCTTGCCATACTTTGGGCCCCTGAGTACCAACTGAGCATTGTTTAAATGCCACAGCCAATCTGAGTATTGTTGCTGACCATGTCCATGTTCATGCAGATTACATTAACTACAGAATTGATGGTTTTATGGATAAGATGTGTTAAAAGTACATATGTATGGGCAGAGCAGCATCACGTGAGAGATAGGATGAAAAACAGTCTGCTGCTGTCATGTTCATGGTGCCATACTTTTCAAACTGTACTGGGCACAAGGTGACAGTGCCACCCTGTGATCACGCCTGGTATATTGTATTACAATAATAGCATATTGATCTCCAGTCCACAACAAGCACCCACACACTTCAGGTACCTACTGTATATGCTGTTTTCCTCTTTTGCAGCTGCTCTCCACTTGCCAGTGTGTTATGAAATGGTGAAGAGGCTGCCAGAGAGGTTTCTAGTCATATGCTATATTCTTTGATTCCTTTATTTCATAGCGTCTACATTTTACATTTTGTTTTCTTAGTTTGATGATGAGAAACAGGAGATAAACAGCTCATATCTTTTCAGGTAGGCTGTCATAGTCAGTATGTAGCCTACATGTACAATTTATGAAAAATCTCCTAAATTATTAACACATTTTATTTGTCTCTAAAATGCAACTGTGTTTTTTATTTTTAAAAGCAGGTTTGTTTCATTAAACCTACAGTACAGTGTTACTGCATTCAACTGGCTCTCATTTCCAATTTGTCATTTGTTTTCTATGTATGCATGGTCCCTGGTAGGCTAGTGGTTAAGGCGCAGTACTCTCGCCGCTGCGGCCCAGGGTTGCGTCAGGAAGGGCATCCAGCGTAAAACACGTGCCAAATGTCAACATGCAAGTCGTCAGTGTGACGATTCGCTGTGGTGACCCCTAAATGTGAAAAGCCGAAAGTGGCTTTCTTTTTTATGTATGTGTCAAAGGAAACAGAAATAAAACAGACAGATGAGAACCACTTCTCTGGGAACATAAGCGATTTTACTGACACCTAATTTATTAAATTAGAAACAGAGTCCAGTTTTAACTGGAGCTTTTAGGGTTTTTTAAAACTCTTTTTTTTAGCATTTTATGTAGCGCATGTGATTAGTCAGACAGTGAGACCCAAAATGAAAACTGCCATCTTTAATCAGTTTTATAAAATTGACAGCTGCTGATGTCCCTAATGAGACCTAGATGGTATTTGGAATCAGTCCTTCAGACTGGACTGTTAGTTATCCAACTGTTCCTCACTTGAAAGACATTCATTTTGAAGGTGACTTTTCCATATGTCTGCCTTTTTTACAGTGATATAATAACACAAATTACAAAACTCATAGTAACATAAATATCACCCAAAATAGGTGGAGTCAGTTTGTAGTCAGTTAATGATGACTGGAAGCTGCCACTGACTGTATGAAATCACATTACAGGATGTAAGAAGTAACTAAATTATGTGACTTCATGTAATCTAACTTCACCAGCTGAAAGGGTTTTGACCCTGTGAACCATAGTGACATGGTACTGTATCAGCAGATGTGTGCTTTTAGCTGGCAGCCTACACATTACACATGCAACTTGTAAGGACTGTGACGGAATTAGGAAATTAGTCAAAAAATACTTGAGACACTGACTGTGCATACAGGGGAGAGTCCCAAACAGTTCCCAGAATTGAAGCCACTGTGAAATCAAACGCCCCCTGGTGGCTGGTTGCAGACTAGGTCATAAATCCTGCCTTCTTCATGTCAGTGGAGGGGACATGGGCCAAACTAAAATCTCAGTACAAAGCAAATACATTTCCCCCAGAGGTCACTTCTGTTGTTTTTGGTAGATATTATGCTGTGTGTACAAGTGGTCATTTTTCTGGTAAGGTTGTTTTAATCAGTTATGTAATTGTATTAAAAGGGGTGTGTTTTGGTTGATTTGACAGCTTTCATCACAGGCATAAAACTGTCTGCAAAAAAACTTTTTTATCCAATCAAAACAATGATCTGCATTTAAATTTGGCACAGTTCCTACAACATTGCACTATTTGGCATGTGAACTATTAATTCTGCAAAAATGCCAAGATGACAACTTGGAAAGTGAGGGGGACATGTTCCAACTTCCCAGTGGAAATGACACTCTTGCTTTTAGTCAATAATGATCCACAATTCAAAAACCATTTCCCAAGATCCCTCAACAAAACCAGGTAATGTACTTTTAAAACAAAAATCACACTGGCTCTGTCTTCTCACATCCACACAGCTTTTACAACTTCTCTTGCAGTAACACTTTGTAATTAGGTTATGAAACACATTCTTAAAGTTGCTATAACCATTGTTTTTAGTATTAACAAACAAACACATTACTTGTACTGTATGTGAAAGGTGCTGCACACAGTGAAGTGAATTATGGAGCAAACTCTGAAGAAGATGAAGTATAACTTCATTTCTAAGCAGCTGTGCCTGTAGTCAGGTGAAGGTACAGTAGCACTGTGCAGCCATTACTTCTGCTTCTCACTGACTGGGCACCTGCTCTGTGGACACATAATGCTCACACACATCTTGGTGAAACTGAAAAAATGGATGTTTCTAAGGTTCACAGAACAGGACTGTTTTTCAGATACATGAGCCTTGTTGTAAAACATTGTGAATACTGGCAGCCAACAGCAGAGTCTGTCTTTAGAACAAACCGAGTCAGAGGATGTGGAAAGACGATGCTGTGTTGTTTGTTGCCACTATGCCCCAGTTGTCCAACCTTTCTTTGTTACTTTTTATTTTATGCCATGAAGATAAATCAGCAGGAGCTACAAGAAGGATACGCCACAAACATCCATCCATTTTCTAAACCGCTTAGTCCCAAACGGGGTCACGGGGGGCTGGAGCCAATCCCAGCCAGCTGCGGGCGAAAGGCGGGGTACACCCTGGACAGGTCACCAGCCCATCAATAGGGCTAACACACACACACACACACACACACACACACACACACACACACACACACGGGAGTTTGTCCTTCTTCTGCCCACAGCCGGTTACTATTCCACCATGTTTGTTTACTCTGCCACATTTAATACAGTTATGTGTTGCATATGGCAACCATGAAATATCAACAGCAGACTTGATGGAGACACTGCGGTGTTAACTGATACTGTTGAAGAGGAGCTGGGCTGACAGGGACTAACATATCACAACCCACTGACTGGTGAGTTTGTTTGATTAGTTTGTTTGAGCTGCCTCATTTCTGCCTCTAACACAGAGCAATGCAACTGAACAGCATGTAGAGACACTACAGGTGATGTCAGTTATACTGTGTATGTTGTACATGTACCACATACAAAGCAGCAGTGCCTGATTTGGGGCCCTTTGCCATGTTTCAAATAAAGAAACATTTCCCCCTGAAACCACTCAGATGAGTTCATTAACCTAACCATTTGATGTCCAATTTAGCCCAAACAGTTCACATAAAAACAGCAATTCAGTCCAAAGTCTAAAATTGAACAGACATTTGTGCAGCAGAACATTTGCTTCTGTCCTCTCCCATCAATCATCACACCAGCTCTACTATGAAACCCTTAGTAGGATTTGAACATCTAAATCAAACCACCTACAACTCAGCGATCTCATCCTCAACCAGTTACAACAGTGAAATGAGGCTTATATGTTGATGCCTCATTATTCACAATCAAATGTCATATAACATTTGGAGCTCGACATCTCTGATAAGCAGTCACCGGCCACATCAACCTGATCAGTGTTTGATTGTTGTGTCTTGTTGCTTTTCTTCTTTTGTCTCTCCTCTATCCACTCACCCCAACCGGTCGAGGCAGAAGGCCGCCCACCAAGAGCCGGGGTCTGTCGGAGGTTTCTTCTGTTAAAAGGAGTTTTTCCTCCCCACTGTCGCCAAGTGCTTGCTCAAGGGGGATTTGTTGGGTTTTCCCTATGTAATAATATTGATAACAGTAAGGTCTAGACCTTACTTTGTAAAGTGTCCTGAGATGACTTTTGTTGTGATTTGGCGCTATACAAATAAAATTTGATTTGATTTGATAACATGATATACTGTATTAGTGATAGGAGACATTTTCTTATGATAAATCATAATATATATCATTTAAATCTTTCTTCTACCCCAGGATTGTGTGGCTGTATACAAACTGTGCTTGTCTGATATTTCCATTGCGCTGCTATTGATTTTGTTGTCTATGTTAACAGTGTTACAACTTTGTAACCATCTTTATACATTTTGGTTTTTCACTTCACACTGGCTGTCACAGTTTCCTGTTTTCATGCTTCCTGTTTTTCTGTTTTTATTTTGATGTGCCTGCCAGATTGTCGTGATTACTTATTGTACAGTCCTCTAGGCCAGACTCTGTTTATGCTGCTGCCGATTTATCTTTTTCATGTACATGTCGCTAAGTTTAAGATTTTTGTCTGAAGCAGTTTTGTTTTTGCTCATGTTGACTATTTTTGCTGAAAAGACTTTGTTAAAACACTGTGATTTCACGACTTGGATGTATTTTGTAGCCACATACGTTTTGCCACAAAATCGTTGGGCTGTGTATTGGCAAGAATCCGGCGATACAATATGTATCATGATACAGGTACAGGGGCTACGATTAGATATATTGTGATTAAAAAAATCATAAAATAAGCAAAACAGCATCACAGGCATAAAACTGTCTGCAAAAAAACTTTTTTATCCAATCAAAACAATGATCTGCATTTAAATTTGGCACAGTTCCTACAACATTGCACTATTTGGCATGTGAACTATTAATTAAAAAATCAATACTGTGTTTATGAGAGTAAAGTGAGAGTATAGTAAGCATAAGATCATGATATTCAAGTCTATCAATATTTTCTTACAACGCTACAACCTTGAAATTAAATTTGAGTAGAAACTCCACTGATTCATGCTTGGCTTTCAGAATTTGGGCCCTCTGTATTAACTTGTTACACCGGGATTCACTGTTAATGTTATTAGTCACATCTGTGCTTTACCTACTATGACAAGTTTGGATTTCTGCTGTGAAGGTTTGTCCAGAGACCTCACTGTGAGCAGCTTTCATTACACCTACCTTCTACCAAATGAACACACCTGAGACAGCAAACTGGTGGACATCCTCACTTGTGGACAATCATTTCACCTTTAAGAAAATATTGTCACCTGTTATGTTTTAGCTCTTTTCCAACTTGTCAAGCTGGTCCTTTAAACAGAAAAGTCCTTGTTTGCTCAACAAAGATGAATTCTTAGGTTTCTTTTTCATTTGGGTTCTGTGAAATACCTGCATAACAGGCCTCTTTCATAAAAAAAATAACAGTACAAGAAATGGCCTTTAACTGTTTCAATAAATGTAGGCAATATGAAATGTAATTAAATGCTGATGTCTTCAAATTTATCACAAGATGGCGTCAAAGCTCTCTCTGGTTCTAACACAGTACTGTAGCTCTTTCATCCAGTCCAACAATAGTGCAGTGCGCACATAGTGCCGGACTAAAGCACGTTAGATCACAGACCAACAGCACTGACTCACTGTTACTGTGATATCTTTTATCAGATAAATATGAGTAACGTCTGGACAGGAAAGTGAATGTGCTCAACAGCTGTCTTGTTCAAAATGTAGCTGTTTTCAGAGGTTACTAACTGCACTTGTGTTTAGTTAGGCTGCTATAAACCTCTGAGGAGCTGAAAGTCACTATTCGAGCCTAAATTATTTCCTTCTCTATGCTCAGATTTGAACCAGCATCTCCCAGATGCTTCTCTGGCTTCTTAACACAGCAGCTCGGTCTGCTCTGTTGTTGCAGATAATTCTGACACGTCTGTCCTCTCCAGCTCCATCACTGAGACTGAGCCGCAGTGAACCCTCCGTCTTTGCACTGATGGATGTCTGTCTGACAGGCTATTGCTTGAGCAGCAGCAGCAGGGCTGTGTTTGTTGTCTCGTGTGCAGGCACCAGTGAGCCTGTGAGGGATGGAGACATCTGTATATTCAAGTTTACTGCTCTTGCAATGTGCTGCGCGGTGTGCACGGCAGCCTGGCTGTGTGGTGAGCCGTGGAGCCGCCATCATTGCGCTGTGGAACTGAGAAACAAAGATGAATCAATAAAGTACACACATATGTATGTGTGTTCAGTGTAGAGGCCTATAGGCTGTTTATCATACCAGTGCATGAATGAATGTCACTTTCGCCTTTTCCCATTTAGGGGTCGCCACAGTAACATTTGGCACGTGTTTTACGCCGGATGTCCTTCCTGACGCGAACCCTGACTCGAACCCAGGCCGCAGCGGCGAGAGTACTGCGCCTTAACCACTAGCCTACCAGGGACGGCTATCCAGTGTATAAAGAGACCTAAAACACTTGAGCAACATTCTTAGCTGTTCATGTTGATGTTCAGAAGTAGGATTACATGAGAGGTAATCAATGTATTCTAAGTTTTCTAAGGTGTAAGAACAGGCTACTATATCTGTATAATCACCTAGAAAATAAACGTAATGCTGCAAGGGTTTTAGATGGAGTGAAATTAAATTCATCTGCTCAGGGTTGGACTGTGCTGCCTAGGTGTGTGGGGATTTAAAGCTTACAAAGGATGTGAGCAGGTCACAGAAAAGCCATGAGGTACTTTTCAGGAATAAATAAATATGCTCCAGCCACAGCTGTGACGAGGAGCGTGGGGTGGAGCTGTTTGCATGAGTAGACTGTAGAATAGAATAGCAAGTCTGAGCAACCGTTTAAGAAAATCCTTGTGTGGTTTAGATGGAAAGTTAGAGATCACCAAAGAAATACAAGTTATCAATTTAATGCAATTTATCCTGAAAGGACCTGAATGGGATTAAACAATATTTATGGCAGTTCATGTAAACCACCAGTGTGTCAAACCTCGTGGTGGCACTAGAGCAAAAGCCCAGGGATCACCAAAGGCATTATGGTCCACCGCCTGGAGACCATATGTTCATTGCAATCCATTCAGTGTAGCTGGTGAAATATTTCATTCTGGACCAAGGTGATGTACAGAGATGTGGCTAGTGTGCATAAAATGTTCAGAGACAGTAGCTTTTCTACTCTTCCTAAAGCACGTTTACCTCATTTTCTTTGGTTCAGGAACCACATGTAGCATTAATCTGACTTTATGTGGAACATGAGCTGCCAGAGATGTTTATGTACCAATCCCATATAGTATAGACTGTTCCAATATGAAATTTAAAAAAAAACTAAACAATTCATTCTTTCCAAAATTTGCTTGATATAAAGTAGAACTAACTAGTTCCAAGATACATATAATTTTCTTCTATACACACACACACACACACACATTGAGCCATAGTCTGCAGCAGCTGAGTTTATCTCTTCAAGCCTCATTTGTAACATTTGAGAAGCTTGTGTTTGACACCCCACCCAC
>NW_018128152.1:905268-915368 GCF_001952655.1 Monopterus albus
TAAGGTCTAGACCTTACTTTGTAAAGTGTCCTGAGATGACTTTTGTTGTGATTTGGCGCTATACAAATAAAATTTGATTTGATTTGATAACATGATATACTGTATTAGTGATAGGAGACATTTTCTTATGATAAATCATAATATATATCATTTAAATCTTTCTTCTACCCCAGGATTGTGTGGCTGTATACAAACTGTGCTTGTCTGATATTTCCATTGTGCTGCTATTGATTTTGTTGTCTATGTTAACAGTGTTACAACTTTGTAACCATCTTTATACATTTTGGTTTTTCACTTCACACTGGCTGTCACAGTTTCCTGTTTTCATGCTTCCTGTTTTTCTGTTTTTATTTTGATGTGCCTGCCAGATTGTCGTGATTACTTATTGTACAGTCCTCTAGGCCAGACTCTGTTTATGCTGCTGCCGATTTATCTTTTTCATGTACATGTCGCTAAGTTTAAGATTTTTGTCTGAAGCAGTTTTGTTTTTGCTCATGTTGACTATTTTTGCTGAAAAGACTTTGTTAAAACACTGTGATTTCACGACTTGGATGTATTTTGTAGCCACATACGTTTTGCCACAAAATCGTTGGGCTGTGTATTGGCAAGAATCCGGCGATACAATATGTATCATGATACAGGTACAGGGGCTACGATTAGATATATTGTGATTAAAAAAAATCATAAAATAAGCAAAACAGCATCACAGGCATAAAACTGTCTGCAAAAAAACTTTTTTATCCAATCAAAACAATGATCTGCATTTAAATTTGGCACAGTTCCTACAACATTGCACTATTTGGCATGTGAACTATTAATTAAAAAATCAATACTGGCCATAGTCTGCAGCAGCTGAGTTTATCTCTTCAAGCCTCATTTGTAACATTTGAGAAGCTTGTGTTTGCCACCCCACCCCCCAGCCTATGATTCCCAGAGGTCACTTACATACTCAGCTGATTCTGATAACATGTACAAGCATGATGTTTATTTTACTCACCAAAAATCAAAGAAGGCTTTGTGCTGAGCAATGGTTGAATTCCCAGGCTTCAGCAAGGTCTCTCTGAGCTCACCGTAGCATTTCCATGAATCACAGTCACAGTCAAAACTGCCGGGAAGCTTTATCCAGAGCTGCTGCACATTGAGTGTGGGGGGGCAAACACCTGGCACTTAGTTTTTGACTGTAATTCATTTATGATGTGTTGTTTGCTATTGATATATTTAATTTATTGTGTTAAAAGGCAAGAACAGGAGGAGATCTGTGTTTATAATTGTTTTTTGTTTCTTTGACACGTCAACATGAAGACACCACCTATTCCACAGTTATTCCTGTGTAATAATGCCCCAAAACAAAATGTCCATTCCTTCTTGGTAAACGACATAGCACTTGTGTTTATGTGCTATAAAGCTGTAAAGACATAGTGATGGCAGCTCTCTGTAGCTCTTGGTTTCTCCACAGAAACTTTTTCCTATGTGTACTCGGGTTTTATGGAGTTCATGATTTTACAGTAAGCCACACAGAAATGTAAACCACAAATGACAAATCCAGTACATTTGGGGAGTTTTTACACATCAGCTAAAAGTGACTGAGGTCATACAATCATTTTGTTCTATTAAAAGATGAATGTGTCATTTTGTATTTTGCTGTTGTGGCACCATGATTCAGGAAGAGAATCAATATGCACCAGGGAAGCTCATTTTTCATGACCTAAAAGCTCAGCTGAATGGTATGTTCTACAAGTGCATAGAGCTCTTATTTACTGTTTAACTCATGTGACATGAATGCAGCATCACTGTCAAAAAGGGTTTCACAGTAATCCACTTACCAGCACCACTTTTAAACAATAACACTCCACAAAACAGTGTAATAGAATTTATTAACACATCACATATTTAGCTTTTGGAGGGACTGATTGTGTCCTAAAACTGCATTCAGCGTATGTACTATATATATGTACAAATCACATACAGGCAAGCTTACAACTGTTAATAAATATGTTTAGACCTCATGAAGACTTGTTGAGCTTGAATGTTTTAACTCAAGGGCAACTACTTCAGACAACAACATGTCATTACATTATACTTTGTTGACATATAAGTGATGATATTATTGCTTTGTGGTACTTACTGTAGTTAAGTCACTGACTGAATGTCCCATTCCACCTTTAGTGTCACTCCTCTGTGTAACACACGTTACCTCCCACCCAACATGTGGATGGTTTGTTCGGCACTGAATGTGTTTGATCCCACCCGTGTGCCCTACTGATTGGTTAACAGTGATCAAAGATCTAAAGCAGGCCTTGTCCTCACAGCTTTGATCATAAATTCATGGGGTTTAAAGCTCTGAGAGCCATCGTTCCCATATCAGCCCTAATCTGGGGCCAAATGAAACTCCCTCCGTAATGAAAGCTCGAAGGAAAAGTGTTGAATGTCTCCAATTTTACATCATTAGTTACCATCGTATTACCAGTCCAGATGTGGTCTTCTGTCATTACTTTTAGATTTTGTATCTTTTGGCAGAAAAAGCCATTCACTATTATTCAAAGCAGACAATAATCTGCTTCACTCAAAAGCTGTTACCTGTGAGTGTTAGTGACCAGCATGACACAGCTTCATCCCTTCAGGATGAACATTTCTACTTAAAACACAATGTGGAAAAGCAAACATGAACTCACTTCTGTGCTAGCAATTGATCTATTAGGACAATTAGAATAAGAGGAAAATGTATGTTTGAATGAAAGAATGAAAATTTCACCTCAGTTTTGGAAAATGGAATGTAACATTATAGTTCAGAACAGTGAGTAAACTGAAATATCTAAAATTGCTATATAAAGCTTTATTTGTTCTAAATGGATTCATTCAAGTTTATATTGGTCAAACCTTTAAAGGGTATGTTTAGAGTTTTTATATGTGTGTATTTCTGTCAGGGCAGCAACAAGTTCTTGATGAGCAGATGGACAGAAGGGACAGTTTGTTGCTATATAGATAGATTAGATAGATAGATAGATAGATAAAAACTAAAACTAATCTACACTAAAATGTCTCCCTTCAATTTTTTCACTTCAACTCTATGTGTAATTTTTTTTCCAAAGGCATTTTAATTTTCTTTTTTGTGAAAATACAAAATTTTAAGAACAATCAGCAAAAATGTACACAATGATGAGTATTTATTCTCATGCCACTGTGACACCTGGGACCATAGATGATAAATAGAAACACCTGGAGAGGTGGGATATCAAAAGTAAGTGACATATAACAAAAGCTATAGAATGTCTCAGCACAGCTTTATAACACAGTTAGCCATGGCTAACCAGATGGCATGCAATCCACTTAGAAGGAGTTTTACTTTAAAAATAGACTTCACAAATAAAAGCACTGCAGTATCATTAAGTATCAGTCAGTACTATGAGCCCTGGTTGGATCTGACTTAAAAAATGATTGTTTGTGTTGTTCCTTGATGTGTTTGGCCTTACCTCTTCAGTCTGTGACATGTTATTAATGTTTTATAAAGCAGAGCTCATGCAAAGTGTTGCTACTCAGAGTCACAGCTGGTGGACGATGGGAGCTGATATGACTTGCACCAGTGGTGGCTCGGGCTGAGCTTGGTGCTTTGTTCCAGGATCGCAGGGTTAATGGTTTTCTGTACTGGGTGGTGAGGAAGGAGCAATGCAGGTTTTTCAAGCATTCTGTGTCGGAAAATTAGGATGCAGCCTCTGTTGTCAGAGCCGGGGAGCTGTCTGCCACTTTCCCAGAAGCCCTTGGGCCGGTGACAGGGAGATGGATGATATCTGCAGCCTGGCCGCACTGCTCCCTCGAAGCACACAAACTCTCTCTCTCTCACACACACACACACACACACACACACACAAACAACGTGTTTTTAGAGTCATACACAGACTTACACACAAACAGAGGAAATCAAAACACACCTACACACAGACTCCCATTTCTCCCATTCGTTCCCTTTCTTTGTATTCTCTTTCTCTCTGACACACTCACATTCTCGTACAGGGAGTAGGGTCTAATACCGTTCTCTCTTTGTTGCCTTTGGCAACAAAACTAATATCCTACATATCAAGGGGAATGAAAACCTCACAAATGAAAACAATGAAAATGTTCTGAGAGAAAACTGCAGGATTCTTTCATTGTTTGCTTACATGGAATAAAACATATTTCTAAATAACCAAACACACTAAAACATATTCAACAGAAACATTTATTGAAATCATTATTTGCAGCAGATCATATACAATTAATACATTTTCTGTTAAGACATAAATTGCAGGACAAATGTTTCTAAATGAGTTCCTACAACAGGTACAAGATAAAATATGTTATTAACGCAGGCAAAACTGCATGAGCCAAGATATTTATTACTACATAACTCAACTAGCACAGCTCTACACATAGCAAAAGCTATTTTAATTTATTAAAATACACAACCGCTGTGTCCTTAACTGCTCAGCCTTGGAAGGGGGGCTGAACTTGAACCTAAAAATATATAACATGCTCATGTACTACAGCTGTGTAAAGTGCATGTGTGTGCTCGTGTTAAGCCCATTCTTTGCCTCTCTTCTCCTCCCCCATCCCTGTCTCCCTCCTGCTCTCGTTGTCCTTACCTGCTCTCCGCCACATTGCTGATGTTCCTGCAGTCGGGACTGAATCCAGTGGCCGTGTCACCCGAACAACAGCCGCTGCATACTAATGAGCGGCACAGGGGAGAGAGTGGGGGACAGCTTGACTCTGTTCTGTGCCCCTCCAACAACCACACCTTTTTTCTTCCTCCTCCTCATCATTCTGAAAAAATAGAGAGAATGGGAGGCTATAAAGGGTGGGAGAAAGAAATGAGATGAGAAGGGGCAAATAAGGTGAGTGGTGTTGGAGCAGTGCAGAGGAGGAGGAAAAATGGTGAGGCGAGAGGGAGAGTCAGAAGCAAAGGAGAACGAGGGCTGGTAGAGAGCAGGGTGTTAAGGGAAACATCCATCACTGTTTTAAGTGACTGCAGTGGGACGGAGCCGACTAAAAGGTCGTCTGGTTTCTTTCTGTGCACAGTGGGCACCTGGGCCGGGCTGAGCGGCTTCCAAATGACTCCGGGGTAATTATCTCACGCAGGCCGTCTGTTACAGCAGTCTGACACTTTTACTGACTTACTCATCTACTGCAAATGTGCAAGCAAAACAAGGCAGTCATGCACCCAGACACTATCCTCCACCCTAATAACAAATCGGGTAACAAAATGGATTGCACAAAGGCGATCAGGAGGTGAGGTTTGGATGTTGTTGTGTTGATTTGTCTTACCTTTGCAAATGGAGAAAGACCAACAGTTGTCAGGACTCCTAGACAAAAAGAGGTAATGATCGGAATTTAGCATAAGCATAGGAATACTGTATCAAATCAATGTATTCAAATCAGTTTTATTTTTGTATGATCACATTTTATAAATATATATATATACATATATATATAAATGTGATCATTTTCATTGTATTCACATGCATGGGACAGTACCTATCTAAAAAAATGTAGCAGAAAACATCAGTTCTTTTGTGGTGGAATATGTCTCAGCAAAATCGGAGTAAACACTATGACGACCTGCCTAGGGGCTGAGTAGGTGCACTAGGAATTTGTGGTCATGAGCTATTTCAGCAGGGACACAAATGAACACATGTGATTTGAATCTTTAGTTTACAACATAAAAGACAGCAGCACTCAGGCAGCATCAGGGTTGGAAAGTGACTCAAAGAGATCTCAGCTAAAGGTACAGCCATCTGTCTGGTGGCCAAGGGGTTAAAAGCTTTAGCTGGTGGCGAGAATGTTAGGCCAGCTAGGTCACATTCAAGTCCCAGCCGCTGGATAGCCAGCCTGCAAGACACAACGTAATTACTCCAACCAGTTACAGTTCAGTAACTCCATCAGGCTGCTAGCCAGATACCAGGTTTCCCTGGCAACGCCTCCAAACTGAATAGCAGATTAGAAAGAGAAGGCGAGATAACAGGGCCAGGAGGACCGAGTGGAGATATACCCTGAAACACTGTCGACTTTTAGACAATACAGACATGTGCAACATCGACATTTACGCACACAGAGCCAGTCTGAGGAGCAGTAAAGTTGGCTGTGAAGAGCCCTCTGGCCTGCCAGGCTGTCAGTCTGCTACCTCGGAGCTTTGTTGTTTGGTTTTCAATCATCAGCCTCACTTTCCAGGCTCCTGCTTTGCGCCCACAGGCCTGTCAAGAAAATCCTTGAGTCTCAGCGCAACGACTGTCCTTTCAACAGGCACCCCCACCTCCCACAGCACTTACTGTAATCTGAACAAATTAATGGGGTTTATCTCTCCTCCCTGTCATCATGAGAATAATGAGAGAAACTTTTGTGTTTTCATTGCACGTGGATAATGACATTATGAGAGGCACCATGGTTTTTCTTGACTGAATTAAAAACAAAACTGAATTGGCTTTAGTGCCGGCTTTTGGGGATTTGAGTATGTTTTTGCACAGATGCATAATGTGGTGTTGCTGGCACACTTGTATGTGTGTGTGTGTGTGTGTGTGTGTGTGTGTGTGTGTGTGTGTCTGTGTGTGTTCAGGTGACTGTCTGGGCTTCCACCGCAGTGTCTGGAAACTCAGACACCCCCCTCCATTCCACGCTGCTCTGCTATCAGGCATACCTGACGCCCACCTCCCCACTCCACCGTGATAAGAGATCCACTGAACATTAAGCTGCTTCACCAAACACAACCTGACAGTCATTGCAACAAAAACCCCAAAAAAACCAACAAGCCGTCTAATTCGCTAAATCCATCTGATTTCCATGTCAGCCTCAGCCCAAATCCAAATGCAGAGGATAAATGTTAATCTGTCCTTATTACCTTTATCAGAGAGCACTGTGGTGGTGCACTGTGTTACATGACCACCTCTGAACAATGGAGTGTAATCTCCCGCACACACTCGGGTGCATCAGCTGGAGCCTTTGGTTTATCTACACCTATTCAAGGTCTGAATCAATCTGAACTTGAAGACTAGCTTAGTATAGAAACCACACACTTAATACTGTTTATTTAGGGCAAGCTATCATGTTTTACTCCAAATGTATGTTCTGCAGTGTTCTGAGGAACTGCATTAATGACTTGTGCATAAAATGAAGCGACAGCTGAATTTCTACCTCATGAATTCTGTTTTTAAGCAGATTCAAATAGCTCACTTTCTGAATTTTCTGTAATTTCTTCTGTCTTCTGTCCCTGATTTATCATTTTTATTTCAGCAAACCAGTTGCTATTACAGCGTGCTGCTAAATACTTTGACCTCAGCAACCACTTCCAGATTTACTGTGACTGCAGCTTATTATTTTAAAACGAAGAGATAAAATGAGCATTTTCAGAATCAGGCAAAATTACAAGCACTGCTCTTTAAAAGAACCTCATTTTATCTACTTCAGTAATTCATAACAGTTCACATTAATAAAGTGAATAATTTCAGCTTAGTAGGAAAGCAAGCAAAACCTCAGCCATAGTATCAACATGTTTCATAAACAGTACAGCTACTCAAAAGGTCAGAGATGCAAAAATGAATTAATTTGCCTCTGTTGCGAGTCAGTAAAAGGCTGCTTTTACAGACAAATGCTTTTGCTGAATTCCCCTGAAGACGTTTTTAGTTTTTTCCTTCTTCTGTCAGATGCGGTGTACTGCTTAGATGGCACAAACAAGCTCAATTGAATAGTTGCTCGTTTGACTTTGAACTAAGTTTGTATTCCCTGTTCAGTCGAGTTACAAACTAGCCGGGAGCTGATTTTTACGGGGTGATATTTATTGGATCCTTGGCGAATTGCTCTGAGCGTGCTGCTTTGTTACTGTTGGGGGAGCGGTGAGGATTTCATCAGTGGGCTCGGGTGCTGCCAGACTTTGCTGCGTGTTAGACAGACCCTAATAAAAGTGTCTGGCTGTTTTGTGGGCACCAGGTTTGCTCTGGCTGTGCTGCGTCTGACTGCTCAGCACTTGTCGCACTGTGCCTGGCTGTTTGGTATTCATGGGGCATGGCACTCCTTCAGCTGTTGCTGGGGGCTCTGTGGCATAGGCACAGACTGATTAGTTGGCATCAGCGTTGTTCACTATGAAACCAAATGGGGAGATGGGAAGAAAAACATAATTATGGAGAGAGGGAGACTGGAGACTGGGAGAAAGATGGAGAGGAGGGTGTTATAGAGAAAATCAATTGTTTTGAACTGCATTCCTAATATGGGTAATTTAGCAGAAATTCAGTTTTTAGAAAGGCACACTGCCTCGGGAAAAACTGAATGTTTAAAAACCAGGTCAGGCTGTAATGGTGAATGAATTCACACCTTGGAACAGCATAATAGAGAAGAAAAGGCCTAATTTATTGTAATTGCCCTCCTACAGTTATGTTAAGAGACCAGTCCAATGTTTTCATTTTCTATTCAGTGTTCAATCTTTATCTTTTCCAGGCCATCTCGCTGAATGACACTGTCTGTCTTGCGTTGTCCTACGCCTCCACTTCAAATATTGATTTAGACCATTAACCCGTTGGACATCTGATGACAACGGCAAATTCTGGCAAAAATAATCACATTAAGAAAACAATCAAATTCCTACACGTGTTCAGTGGTTTTGGTTTAACACAGTGTGTGATATCTTTCTTCTGTTCTCTAGTTTCGGCACAGTCAGCAACTTCATGCATGAGAGACATCACTTTCTATTTACTGTCATTCACTGACAATTTAAATGTGTTTATTTATAAATATAGTACTTGTGAAATTATCAGAACCATTCCAGGTACAATTAAAAATGTTTAGAACTGCTCTGTAATTGCAATACATAAAAATAAAAAAAATATGTATTTGTCCTTTGTATCTGGGCTATGCATATATTGGTAAATTAGCAAGTAAAAACTATTTTCTGATACTGGTTTTGACAAGTAATATTATTGCTAAAATAGTTGTCTGAAAAATGTAGAAATATATGAGGCAACATAACTGAAATTACAAATTATGAATGTTTGTAAAAGGAAAATAAACAGTAAATAAATGAACTAGCTGTTGGCAAAGCATTAAGTTAGCAGACTGCTAAAACCAAAACTATTAGTTGATGCGTCTCAGAGCCCAAAAACAGCAGCAGCAGATGTGGCATTAGTCTCACACTGCTGCAGCAGCGTCTAAATGAAGCTGGACTGATCAATTTCAAAGCGACTGTCTTGGTAATGGAGGATCAAATATACTGGCTGGGTCTGTGCGATACTGTGCTGTGGTGGTGACAGGGGTTAATCAACACGAGTCTGGGGTGTGGTGGTTTGGAGGGGTTGATGTTCTGCCATTTCTAATCCAAGCATGTGTTACTCAAATGATATTCAAACAAAGATGTTGACACAAAGAGCGATTACAATATTGGATGGCAATACAGTGTGGCGCTGTTGGGGATTTCGACTTTATGGCGATGACACTGCTGTGATCATTAAAGGTGTTTTTGGATCATTTTTGAAAAATGAAAAAAAAATCATGGCATACCAAACATATACATTCTTGCATATACAGTTCCATCAATGCTGTAGTTTAGTTAGCATGTTATAAATGACTTGACAGAGGAGATGACTGAACAAAAATCCTACAAATATTTGCTCTTTATTGTACTCAGCTACTTCCTTTTTATGTGCCATCCCCTTTCCCTTCCTCTACATTGTCCTCACCATGTATACGTGTTGAACAGTAAATCAAATGCTGCTATATTCCGACTCCACCCTTGGAACATTGAGAAGAAAGTTGATTGTGCCCTCCGCCCGCGTCCCAAGAGCCTAACCCGTGATTTTTTATCAAGAGAGCTCACAAGTTAGGGTCTCAGGGAGCAGGTGAAGTACGACAGAGTGTACTGAGGAGCCGCAGTCAGCTGCAGGGCACTGAGTGGCACTGTCACCTTTCCCTCTCTCCCTCACACACATACACACTGTCTATTCCTCAACCACTGCCTCTTAAAAGTACCCTATTTTTGCCCAAAGGCACCTGCAGCCACAAAGTCACTGTCTTTTGTGAGGCTTGGGCTGCAATCAAAAAACAAAACTGCTCGGTGCCCTGGACACAGAAGAGGCTCCCATGTTCCTCCTTTC
>NW_018128152.1:915531-965112 GCF_001952655.1 Monopterus albus
GGTAGAGACATTTTCAGACAAATGCTTACATGCACTACATATCACAAGACACCATACAACAACAGCGGCAGCAAAAGGAAGAAGAAATAAAACAGAAATAAATCAGTTGGACAAAGCGGTACATTTGTTGGAAATGGCCAGAACTAAATTATCTTCATCACAGCACCCAGACAGAAGCAGAAGCAGAGGCTCAGACAAACAGACAAGCATGCACCGCCTGCTCTGTGCTAACTAGCCTTTGTGCTGGAAAAGGAAAAGCCCCCCAGCCAAGCAGCCAGGCTTGCTTCTTTGTCCTAAAGAGCGTTGTCTCATCAGGAGTCTACAGTTCTCTCTTCCAGGAAGGCAGGAGCCAGACCCGTCTGTTAGACCATCCATCAGATTGTACAGACTTATGGAGGCAGAGAGCTGCCTAGCATCCTAAGCCTCTGGCTTCCTACCACAGGAGCAAGCACCGATTGTTTTTAGACAGCTATTAAATAAAAAACTTCAAGCCCTGCGCAATCGATGCTCGGCACTAATGAAAACAGGTGAAATTCCTCTTGAAAGAAGCTTTTATGCAAAAGAAGCATCAGAATATAGCAGGCTTGTCTCCAGCACAGGTACCGGTTTGCAAGCTGCCACCAAAACTTGTGAGACCCCCCCAGCCTCAACTTTCCACCACTGACTGCAACACCCTCAACACCAGAGCTCACCACCCACCCTCTGAACTCTGCCATGGTGGCGAGCTTGGCATGCAGTAAGTTGTCAATGTCAAGGGTAACAAGTTTCAGTCAGACATGAAGCAGCTTCTACTAAACTAAAGAAAAGCTGCAGACAAAGGATCCAGACATTAAGAGTCACAAAATGCCAAACTACAGAAATATTAACAAAGTAATACTGAAAACATCTCCATGTCATTTTTGCCTGTCATGTACCCAAACACACCACTGACTGCCCCCACCCCCTCCACCATGTGCCCCCATCCTGACACCCACCTCACAACTCCTCCCCCTCAGACTAAAAAGAAAATATCGAATAGATGTCTCTGACTGTCTTTCTCTCTGGGGAATGCCAGGCAAAGTGGAGGCTCCCGGAAATGAATGCTTCGCACCATCCGAAGCTTTGCCTCGCACGCTCACTCTTCTGTCTGCCGCCGACTACGCCTTTTGTTATCCGCCTCTGAGCTGAGGAAGAGCACAGGGGAAAAAGGGCAGCAGAAGAAGAAGGCAAAAAGCGGCTGAAAGAAAGAGATTGGAGTGGTGGGGGTGAAGCCGAGGTGCCCATGGGAAGCTGCAGCCAGACGCAGGTCAGTGAGGTGGGACGCCTCCTCTACCTCGCTCCCCCCTCAATGCAGAGCATTGCTCCATCCCAGCACTTGCATTGTCATCTCCATCTCAACAACTTAACCCCCCCCTCACCCAACCACCACCACCACTCCTCCTCCTTCTCCTCCTTACTCCAGACACTGGGACATCATCCATGTTGTGACACTGTCATCTACACCCTCTACTTTTATTTTCCCCCCTCTCCCTCATTCCTCTATCGCTGTCGGACCGAGACAACGGGCTGCCATCACCGGAAAAAACAAGAAGCCACAAACATTTGCCTTCTCCAGCTGCCACCGCCACCGTAACTCGCTTCCACCCCCATTTGACCATTCCACCCCCAAGCCCTGCCTCTCTAGCATCTACTGCCCTCTAGCTCCACACCCCACCCACCCCCTCCCATCACACCAGGTCTGTACCTGTCTGCTTGTGTTGTTTGTCTGTTACTCCTTGTCTGCAGCTGCTTGCCCAAAGTGAGATACTGCAGCAGGAGTCTGCAGCGACAGCCCTCGCTCTTTCTCTCCCTCTCTCTCTCTCACACACCCTCCATCCAGCCTTTGCTGGTGAACACGTTCCTCCCTATGCTGATCAATTTCTTCTTTTTTCCAGCAGACACACACAGACACACGCTGCAGTGAACTGGTTGGTTGTGAAGGAAGATACACTGTAGCAATTCTGCTGTTGTAACATCGACTGTAACATGAATGCAGCATGCACTCTCATGCAAACACACACACAAAAACCTCCACTAATCAACAGATATATAGCTGCTGATACAAAATTGAGCACAGTCATGTGAGACAGACGACAGACACGCAAACAGGGACCCGCACACAGACGGAACTGGCAGCACATGCGCCGGAGACAGCAAGCAAACGAACAAGATGCAATTACAAAAAAAAACAGAGATGCCCAACACAGCTCGACACGGGACGCAGAGTGACACTACAGTGGTTCTGCTCAGATAACACACACAAACTGTCACACAAACTGCGATGTGGTCAGCGCAAGCATGAACACAGGCAGTCACTGTCACAATATTGTGACCGAGAGCTGAGAATAGCAAACAGCAACGTAAGGCACACGACTGGCCGAGCCAGACAGGAGAGCAGCGGCTAATGCTGTCAAAGGACTCCTCCATCGCTGGAAGCTATCATTTCTGTGGTGCCATTCTATACGTCTAAACCATCATTTCTGCATTCCAAGCAGCAGATTTTTTAATTATGGTTTGCATGGTGTCACATGTGAATTTATATACAGTACATATGATGCTTTCCCCATGTGTTTCTCTGCCATCTTAGCACCACAGACACTAACAGATGGCCTTAACATACTGAAACACATCATCATGTTGTGGACGCTGCTGAATAATTATCATGTATGCTTATACATACATACATACCCTGTTCACAGCATTTAAATACATTACGCTTTGAACTGTGCAATCACAGTTTAAAGTCAAACTGTTTTAACTTGTATCTAAAAATGTTGTAAGGTTAAGAGAAACATGTTCATTCGAAAATAAATCTTTTGTCAGGATCAAATTTTATTTTTTCAGATGACAACAGCAGAAATATTAATATGAGGTTTTAATGTTTAACAGTTGCTTCACTAATAAATACAGCAAAAAACTCACAATTTCTGGATAATATAAATGTTGAAAACATTTTTGGACCTTTTTATATAACAAATGCTTCAAAAATAGGGTGCAAAGCAGTAGCATTTTTTTAAAAGACATTTATCTCCTTTCCTGTCTGAGTGGGATCTGCCCTTGACAGCTTGTTCTAATCTCAGAGTTTAATCACCTTCAACACCCTGAATAGATCAGGGTTATGACCCTGTATGACACAGAGGGGGCAGGGAGAGAGTTCTGCAAATGTTATCATTGATTGATTATACCCTTTAATTCAAATGGAAAACAGGATTTTTTAAGTCTGCTGCAATGCAGAAAATGCTGCAATGGAAACTGTCACTTTGTCAAAGATGTAATTCTACTTTTCTATCCTACAGACATGTACTATACCGGAGCAGGACGAGCCAAGAGCAGAAGAAATGTAGAAGTAAATTCTGCAGCCAATGTCAAAACCGTGGCCAGGTTGAAGTCTATGGGGGATGGTTGGTCTCCTCAGATTGGCTCGGCGATAGTGGCGGTGATGCAAAGGCGGGGGGTTGGGAGTGCGCTGTATGCTAAAGCCAGCAGGGCCAGCAGGCAGCCATACAGGTGATCAATCAGCTCCATTACAGCCGTGTCACTGCAGAGTCTGGAGCTGTCGCCACATCCCACCCATCGCCCGTCCACACACACAGATGCAATCACATCCTTGCAGTCATCACTTATGGGGTCCGTGCATAGACTTGCATTCATTTCCTGGAGACTCACCCTAACTTTAACCAGAACCGCTACTGGTCTAAGCTTAACCAAAGCTGACACCTGCTCTAACCTTACACCCCATTGTTTTTGTAAAATTTGCCTGACTACCAGCCTCTGGTCACCACAGGTGATTTCTGGTCCCTGTGAAGATAGGAACACATGGATTTCAGGCCACACAAGTATAGAAAAACAAAGCCACACACACACATACAGACACTGCTCACTTTATTTCTATTCTAGACTGCAAATATCACCCATTGGGATGAAACTAGCCCACCAGAGCAAACCACACAATCTAGTAACTGTTATGTACAAATGATACATTTCAGAGAAGTGGTGAGCACACAGGCATCTTGTTAGGGTGGGATTTGCCCCTGGCCAGTGAAGACACAACCAAGGTGTTGTGACAGAGCTGAAGCACAATCTGATTCACTCCCTTTGAACTGTACCGAGACAGAGCTTTTCAAAGCACCTAAAAATAGGACCAGCTCTATTGTGATTGGTAAATAGCACACAGAATGAACTAAGGCACATTATGCAGCAGACACTTGTAGTGGCACCATTCGTTTTTCTACAATAAGCTCAAAATATCTCCGCACAGCCTGGAGTGTCACAGATGCCAGGCAAACATCAGACAGGTATCCAAACAATGGACTTATCTCAGTCAGCGCAAGCAGCACAAAATGGGAACATGGAGCAGCCGAAGTAGGAGGGGAGGTGGTGGATGGGGAGGAGAGCAGGAGGCAGAGAATATGTGATGCACAGTGCCACACCAGCTAGCCAGCGGGACATTAATGACAATCATGTCTTGTCACACTAGCTGTTGGGCCAGTCAGCAGATCCTGCACTTGTCCCTGCCCTTCTTCAATCAATGGCATTGATCTGTCCCAGGGGTCAAGGGGCAAGAGCGTATCAATAGAAGGAGAGTGGCTGATGCAGCAGGCGGAGAGGGGCTGACTCCAGACAGATCAATGACACCCCCCGTCTGCCATCGCTGTGTTATGATTATTCATTTGCCATTAACCTGATCACATTAAGGCAATATGTTTCCATGGGAAGAAATAGTGCTTGAGGCTGTTCGCTTTTATAGGGATGTGAGATTTTATGAGTTGGGGTGCTAAAGTATCAGTCTGGCCAGAAAATGACAGTGTTCTGGTCTCAGACAATTTGTTACTAAGGTCTCCACTCGCTGGTGACGTAAAAACAAGGAGCCAATCACTGATCTCAGAGCGGTTACAGATGCAAGCAGCAATTGGCTCATTTTACCAGTATTTTGTGACTGAGTCTCGCTCCCTGTAATAGATTATAGTGGCCCTTGATCTCAGGTAGTAAAAGACAGCAATCAGTAATTTCAAGGCTGTCTAATTGATAATATTTTTCAGCCTACACGCAGTGCCAAGCACTTTCTGCTATATTTTAGAATACCAAATTCAATAAAGAGAATCTTCATTTTGTTAAATATTAAAGTCAGCTAAAGGCCCCTGAGGCTTCTGGCCAGCCGACTTCTCAAAGAGGCTGTTACAGCAGACAACTGAAGGAAAAAAAAGTCAGTGGCCTGAACTGCCCCTATCTTATCCCATAATTTATTTGTTCAACCATCCCATAAGTGAAGGTCTAGCTGGAACCAGTGACTTTTAGCTGTGCTGCTGGGGCAGTTGGACAGGGGAGTGCTGAGGCAGCAGGATTCTCAGCAGTGATGCTTTCCTCTGCACATCTGGAGGAATGATTTGGTTTCAGAGGTGAGGAGAGATGAGAAAATCACAGTTGTTACAATAAACTCAAGCAAGAAACATCTTGACTTTTCTGGTTCTGTTAAATGTGTGAGAGCTAAAGAAGAGGAAAGAGATTTTTTTACCTGAACTGTATATATTTCTGATTAAATGAAGAAGATAGATTTTGTCCTGCCTAAACAAATTCTTCACTTCAAGCTGACTAGCATGATATACTGCCCACTTCTGAGCAGCTTTCTGACTGTATTTCCTGTGATTGGATCAGAGCAGTGATGTGGACCCTGGTGATGTTGGGTAGAGTGAGAAGGTGTGATCTGACTCTGTCGCTGCAAAACAGGAAATAAAAGGAGTTCTTGGGTTTCGAGGGATTTACCAGGATCATATTCCCTCACAAAAACCTGTTTGATGACAGTAACTCTGTTAGCGATGCAAAGCTGAGCAGGGTCTCTGGGCTTCAACAGAGGTGTTAGTATCACTTCACATTTAATTACTGGTGATCTAAAAAGAGCTGTTTCCAGTTAAACCCCTTCAATGTTTGCATAGACAGGAAATAATAAAGGAGTTTTCCAGGACTGTCTGCATGTTTGACTGCTCTGACTACTAAGGTAGTCCATTTGTAAAGGTTTGGGTCTGTGATCTAAATTTAAACTATGATATTTCTGTGAAATCAGTTTGTATTATTATAAATTTAGTGTATACACAATTCTTAAGTTGAAAATAATAAAAGAGCAAATACAGTGTTTAGAGACTTGTAAATGACTGCAAGTTTGATATTTCAAAGTGTACCAAATCATCTGGCTTAGTACGCAGCCAGTTCAGTGGAAACTCTGAGCATCAGAAACAGGACAAAAAATGCAATCTCATCCGCTTGAAACCAAAGAGCTAATTGGATAAATAACCAAGGTTGCAGAGAGGTGGTCCACTCAGCCCCGGCCTTAAGCACAGCAAAAACAGCATCATCCATCAAACTGAAAAAACACTGTCACAGTGATGAAGAACTAAAGCAGAAATTACAACAACGCTCCGTACTCAAGCTGCATTTCAAATCCAGTCATCCTGGATAGCAACAAACTGTGGTAAATCATGAGCTTTTTCTCCTCTGTGGGGCTTAGGATTCATTTTACAAGCCGTGGCTTCGTGCCAGACAGACATGAAGTCAAACACATTCGGCCTCGTGGACGAGTCTACAGTAAACGGAGACTTCAGTGTCACCGATGCAAGCTTCAACCCGAAACCTAACCTCACTGCACAAATACTCACTGAATGGGCGTGTGGACAATACTGTATATCACAGGGCCCAGAAACAACATATAAACATTCTGATTTTGCTACAACTGAGGAAGCTTGGGGCAAAAAAGCTTTACACATAGTGATACTGTAGGTGTGATGATCTGACCCCTCTCAAATCTCTGAGAAATGTGTGTTCCCTGAGTCAGCGGCCAAAAATTAATAAAATGTAATGTGCAAATGGCACTGCAGTAAAACCACAGGGCATGACAGTCACCAGGAAGAACCTGCTAAACAGAACAAGTCAGATTTATTATGAATATTATAGTTTACACTTTGTATTTATATTGAACCATCTGTGCATCACAGTGTTTGGCACACAGCTCACATGCGAGAGATTCAGAAGATGCGACTGTCCCATGCTGACTAAACAGGCTGAGGTGTAATACCAGGCCGCAAAAATAAAACAACAGTTTAAAAAGTGGAGCCATCACTGTGAAATAAGTTCCTCCACACAATGACACCCTGGTGAGAAAATAGCAAATTCCAAGTAAAACAATAAATAAAGCTTAGCTACAACATTTTAACACCAACATATTTACAACTGCAGCACATGAAAGACTTGAGAGATCAAAACGCAGTATTGGTCAACAAATGAATCTTAATTGGCTGATTTAGTAGCATAAGACCGCACTTATTCATAAGATTTGTCTTTCATTGATCAATTGTCATTTCATGATCTTGATGTAACAGAACTTAGAAGCAGGTAGAGGAAAATATTAGACTGCTTGTGTGTTTAGCTGTTTTGCAGTTAAAGGAATACCGCAATGCAACTGATTCAGTCCGTCTAACACAGATCTGGAATTACAGTACAGCATTTGCCAAGCTAACTCTAATTGAAGGTTTTGAAGGTCAGCTATGAAATAGGACACTCAGGTGGGCAAAACGACATTAATATAAAGACCATAAAGACCATTAACACTATGTGGAGGCACTGTAAAATGAAATCTCTGAAACCTTCCATGCTGATGCTGCATTATAAACAAAGCTGTTTTATGTACAGACTGATGTCATACGTGTACTCCAAGGAAAGCTAGAAGGTTGTACAGTTAACTCCCAGGGTGTAATTCTAAACCATACAACCTACTACCTCAACCCGGATGCACACATTTTCAACTAGTGTTCCTCTTCTCTACTTAGTAAACAAATTACATCATCCTACAGCCAAAATGACCTTTTGTCCTCCTTATCTCCAAAAACCATCATCACATCATCATATTTCAGCTTTAACCTAATGTAAGGTAACTAACAGAGAAGCTAAGAGGTGGACCGCCATGATATTATTATCTATAATGAACACCTATACAAATCACTTTTACAACCTATGTTATTAAAGCAAAAAGAAAAATGTTGAAACGGCGTTCACACCACAGTGACAAAGACCCACAGAGGCGAGCTTGTGCTGTCAGATTGGCCACAAGATCGGATCTACGGGTTTGTGCCAAATGGTTATGACCAAAGTAGCAAAAAAACTGAATAAATCAAAGTAGTGTAGTCTCTGATAATGCCACAAAGAACTACACAAGTGTGTGTGTGATGTGTCTCCAGTGATGTCCCAGAGAGATGCCAATCAAAATAGATTTGACCTCAAACCGTCTGTCCTTGTGTAATAAACATCATTTGCAATTCTTCACTGTTCACATAAATGAATGACGGTGACAGTTATTCAAAAGGCTGTGAGCAAAAGTCTGAGATCAGTTCAGTTTAGCTGGCATTTAGAGAAACTGCAGCTCGACCATTTGCTGCGACCCTAAAATGAAAGTTACCAAACAGATGGTGAGACTGTGACAACTTACCCTTCATGGATGTGTCGTACTCAGGGGGTTTCGCTGCCGAAAGTGAACTTTTAGTTCTTCTCTCTAAAACAGAAATAAGAGATTTGCTTTTAAATAACGCCCAGTGGTATGTAGGCACGGTTTTTATTAGGGCTGGTGCTGCATATGTAGATTTACTTTTAACACCAGATGAACAGTTACAGTGTTTAATGTGATACTAGCAACACTATCAGTAAACTGCACATAAAACCAATGAGTGGTATGATGGTATGACAAAAGAAAAAAGGGAGTACTGCCTGCTCGTCACTGTTCTTACAACATCAGGTCCACATGGGAAAGAAAAAATATTCAAACACAAACTACTGTACATTTATAATCTGCTGTGCCTTGGTTTGGGAGCATCACATGCCTGAGCAGTTTCCACATAGGAAATTAAGAACATAATAATTAGAATCAAGCCTCCGTTGTGGACTATTATCCCAAACTACCCCACAGAACTGCCTTAGCAGTGATGTGCTGTGGTGAGAGGCTAGCTCAACAGAGCCAAGACCGTAGATAGCAGAGAGCAGAGCCTGAGAGGAATGCCAGTGCAATCGAGCATGCCATGGTCAGCCACCATTAACTGTGCCAGTGCCAGAGAGCCACAAACAACCAAATGTTCCTACGGCCACAGTACAACAAAGGAAAAGTCTGAGTTGAGAAGAGAGTGAAAATGCCACTTACCCAGATTTCTATTACCCTGTCTGATTCATCATCAGTGTTCTTCTTTAACCACACTTTCTACCCGGACATGAGCAATGAGCAGCAAGCTCTTTTTTTTTGTAATGAGAGGAATCATTAAAAGACTGCAGGCCACTTCCAAACTAAGCTCACTGACTGACAACCTACTGGTTCAGTTCAGTGAAGCGTCATCCGCCATTTTCTCCAAAACAAACAAGAACAAGAGAAGAAAGAACTGGATAAAAACGATTTGCTGGCATCATTATTTAAAGTTTCCCCCCTTTCTCCCTCTGTGTGTCTTTCTCTCTCGCACTTGCTTGGCACCATTACACAATCTTGGCTGGAAAGATCACATGATTTCCTACCAGAAAGCCACAGCATTCCCAATACGTATTCTGCTGACATTGTGAAGACATCTTTTGTCTATATCAAAACGTAAGCCCGGACTGCCCCCTCCCAAAATCTGGCACCTTCTGGGTGGGGGGTGGGGGCAATGCAAAGGGTGGTGTTAGGAGTCATGGCAACCTTTACCTGGCAGGCTGCCCAGCACCCCGAGGTGGAGAGGCTGCTTAAGATTTCAGCTCAGATGACAGAATTTTTTTGACAGAAACAAATCCAAAATACAAAAGAATTGGATGCATGAGCAACTAATGCCAAACTCAAACTGTACCTCCTGATTCAAATAAAACTGAAACCACAGCCAACAAACACCAAATCAGATTCATAAAATATCAAATTAGTCAAGTAATGCCTCTTGTTAAAGAGTACAAAAACAGTGTACTGAGGATATGAGGAACTTCAGGGGATTATATAATCAGCAACTCACTTATTTTTCTCAGTGCACTGCATTTATGTTCCCGTTAAATTCCTGCTTTCTTCAGTGAGTGAAGTAGACTAGCTCTGACTTAAGGCCAGAATTTGAGTATGAATGCATCAACAACAGACAGACATCTTTTCCCATGCTTCTGCACTTCAGCCAGAACAATAGCCAAACACAATCAGATGGTTTGTTATGCTATCACAAGAATGTCATGGACCTGTGAGTCACTGAAGAGCAAGTTATCCACCAGAAACCAGATTAAAGTTCTGCTCCGAGAGCCTCTCATTCGCCAGCTTGCTCACTCAATTTAACAGCATCTGCCATATTTGCTCAACTCGGTTTGTGATTAAATAATTAGAAGGCCAGTTTGGCTATTTAATAATTTTGTTTCTCTGATTGTGATTTTTCTTTCTCGCTGTTATACACATATAAAATGGATTTCCTTCAGATACGACCAAATTACAGCCACCGAACAACTGACAACAGCTGAGATACAGAGGATGGTGGCACCGAATAAACCAGAGATTAGAGCCTGATTTGAGACAGGACACATCTGTGTGCATGTAACATGCAGTGGGAAAATACAAGCTACTTGTGTATATCGGAGCAGGTCTATTTGTTATGCAGTGACGCGTCATTTTAGTGAGTGAGGACATCAGTAAAAGTTAGGTAAGACTTTGCAGCAAAACATACTGCTCTGGCACTTTGGTTCAGTAAAAAAGTTGAGAAATTGAATTATGTTGGTTAGTGAAGCAGATAAAATGTAAGCAATCAAGTGCAAATACAAAAGAACATTCATGTAAAATCAACTGTGACCAGTCTGTCTGCGACTGACACCACAAAAAGATGTGGTGGCCAGGACGAACAGAGGAACGTGTCTTTTCCATGGTGGTACAAGGACCATCTTGGTGGTCAAGCTGCAAACTGTTTTATCATTCATTCTATGCACAACACCATTAGCACAAAAGTGCAAGGAGAGGTGCAAAAAGTTTGGAGATGCACATAAATCATCAAAACACCAAGATATTAATTTGAAATTAAACCAGTATAGACATGCACAGCATTTACACAATAATGGTGAATAATGTGAACAAACGCTCCGATCCGACATTCTCCAACCAGTAGACAGATTTAGATCGACATCTAAGATACAAGCGTAATGACACTATAATTCCAATAAAGCAGGCTGCATTAAGCTCAAGGTTAATGGCCAGTTTTTACTTTTATCTGTCATCAATGACTGCTTGTAACAAAACTCTCTCCAGCTAAATAAATCCCTACAGTCACCTAAAATCAGCAGTACAGATGTGTGTTGCACCAGCGGCATCCACCTTGAGAAGCTTTGTACCAAAGCACAGCACCACCCCATTGAAGAATCCATTGTGGTTATATTGATTTAGTTATGTGCAGTCAACGCCTATTGCTGCAAAAAAACAACAAAACAAAACAAAAAACATCTGTGCTTTGCTGCACATTAAACTGGTCAATTGCGACTTGTAATTCTATTTATTGCAATTCAGCAGTTACAGTAAACAGTGACATCCTGGGTTCACACTGCTGCTCTGCACCTCAGCAACACAAGATTATTTTACTGTACTGAAAAGCCACTTTCATCACTCTCTAATGATTGGCCTCTCTGCTTTTTTGAGTTTGGGGTGAGTGTTATGAGCGGCTGAGAAGCCTGTGATTGACCACAGCACCTTCTTTATATGCCATTTCACACGACCATTTTACACTCAGCGCACTTAATAAAAGAAAACAAAGTGCAATTACATACACCTTCATTGTCTGCACACATGATTAAATGTGCAGACCTCTTGACAAAATGGCCATACAGCTTTCTGAGCTCCTCATCTGCTCCAGCCTACATTTAACAGACTCAGCTAAACCAGTTCCAAAACATTCCCCCACTGAGAGGTTCAATTTCATATCCTGAAAGGCAGGA
Organism: Monopterus albus; assembly: GCF_001952655.1. NCBI lineage: Eukaryota > Metazoa > Chordata > Actinopteri > Synbranchiformes > Synbranchidae > Monopterus > Monopterus albus. The sequence continues at coordinate 927,484 of NW_018128152.1, forward strand.
GGCCAGGGTCAAAGTTCAAACAAAAAGACTTCCCTTGGGAATGGAAAATTCCATTTTGAACCAGACAGGGGTGAAGAATTCAGACTTCCCATCCTGGTAATGCATAAGATGTCATAAATTTATAGTCAGTGGGGGAGGGGAAGAGAGAGGTGGGAACACAAACAATACGCACAGAAATGAAAAACGAGAGGAAAAAGTTCATATAAGCATATTTTGGTTTTTACTAAATGCCCTGGTAATATACTCACGCTGTAACATATGGCTGCATACACTAGTAACAGGAACATTAAACCATTAACCAACAAAAGAGGCAACATCTGAGAAATCCTTTTTATAACCTTTAGGCAAAAAAGACACTGATGTTCACTTTATATGAAAGAAAAGACTGCACAGTAGGTCATCATAGTCTCCCTCTTTATAAAATGAAAACGAACGTGGCATTGAATTGTTCATCTGACAACTGGCAATTTTAAAAGTCTAACATATTAGACATTTTTGTTATCTTTACCCAAACCATACATACTGGCAGCCAAAAACTCTGACAGAGGATAATTTGTGCTATTTTATTCTCCACAGACACACCAGAGACAGGGTGTTATTTTTGGCTCAAAGACCTTATCTCCATTAATTTAATGTTGCCTCAAGCTGTGACAGAAAAACAGTCAACAGGTTAATCAAGACAGAAGTTTATACAGTTCAGTCTAATACCCATCCAGTCCTTTCGTGGTGTCTGAGTATGTGTATTGAATTTCCAAAGATAAAATAACACAGTTAAAAAAAACCTAGATCCTGAAGTTTGACATTCTGCTCTGAATATTTTGGATAACTCTGTTTCCTGAGTTATTGTGCATACTGGAAAGAAACTGCACACTATGACTGGCAATGGGAGAGCTGAGGTTGCACACAGGACTTACTGTGCTTCCCCTGCAGAGAGGCCTAGTCTTACTGTGCCCTGCTCTGGCCCCTCAGCGTTCAGCCTCTTGCAAACTGCATTCACAAAGAAAAAATCATCTTTTAGTTTAAGAACAAATACAGTTTGTTGGCACAAAAACTACAAACAGGAGTCTTTGCACAGATGCTGCAAGAGATATAATGTGTGGTTGTACCATTAATACTAATTTTGGCAATCTACTTGTGAGCTCTTTGATGTACACAGAGCACACAAACTTCTATTTATAAGCAGCACCGAAAAATATAGCTTAATCGGGTGCAAAAGTCAACAACCTTTCAGTCATGACCGCAGCACTGGGTTCTTTCTATTGTAGCAAATCACAACAATGTTTCTTGGGATTCCGGCTTCAGAAGAGAATTGTTGATGCTCACAAATCTTGCCTAAGCTGTTTAAGAGGACAGGCATACTGTTTTATGACTGTTGAACCGGGGTGTAATGTCTCTTTAAAAAGCTAAAAGATCCTTGCCGTGCAGCCAGCGGTGACTTTGCCTGACCCACCTGTCTGTTGATCTTGTTGCCTAGCGCCAGACTAAACACTCAGATTTTCATCAACACTTATTGGCTGCAGCTGACCAGCCAACAGCCAATCAGCACACAGGGAGGGATGGATGGAGGGCAAGAATCAGACTGGGAGAATAAAAGGGAAAGGAAGAGGTTGTGCAGAGACAACCAAACATCATACAAACTCCGAACAGGAAAGGATGCCAAGACAAAAACTGAACAAACCCAACATGACAAGTTCTTCTGTAAATACTGTACCTGTACCACAGATGAATCTCATCATTTTCTAAAACTGGCCACAAAGCGTGTTTGGGGGGTAAATATTAAGAAATGTGACATCTTAATTTGGAGATATAGATATAAGTGTTTTTGCTCAGATATCAAATATTGATGCATACCAATAACAAAGTAAAAGGGCATCTGCTTCTGAATGGCATTGAATTGATTCCCTGGCTGCAGACGATGATGCTATCAGACCGTGCTTTTACTGTTGCTAAAAGGGATCAATACCTAATGAATTCCAAACGGTGGAGTTTCAAAAACATAAACGTATCCTACACATGAGTACATAAAGTAACCTCTACGGATCAATGAATATGACATTACACACAGCTAGAGGATTGCATCTTCTTAATTGACCTGAGCATTTCCAAATTAATTCAAACAACAATTAAAATGGATTGGACTGTGTGGCACCTTTGTCCTGGAATCTCAGAGAGCTTTTTATTGTGTGTTCAGCTCCCCTTCTGACCTGGCCTTGTGGTTTAATTACTGCTCTCTCCGATCAACCAGCTCAGGCAGTACAACCAAAACAATGGAGAAATGAATGACTTAGTTAAGCACTTGTATTGTGACAAAATCCCACTAAACACAGAAATTCTTAGAGTGATCAACACACTAAATGGAATTAAAACTACACAGCTGCTGTGTAACAGTGTTAACTTAAGATTTTACTGGGACCACTGATGAATCTTAGTTAAGGTTTAAAACATTATTTTTGTGATCATTTTTGTTACAGCTGTTTATGTGCTATATGCTGAAAATAAAACAAACGTAGGTATTAGAACTGTCCCTCAAGGAGCTACAGTGCCTACATCGTTCAGTTCTTTGATGTACACAAATTTAAGGCGCATTAATATTATAACTTGCCATGATAGAGAAACGCTTTAAAAATATTCCTGTGATATTTAGATGAAAGGTCTGATACACCGTTTCAATTTACCATTTGCTGCCATTCATGTGGTTTAGTAGAGATGCATTTGGAAAGAATGGACAAGAGCTCTTGACATTAAAAAGTAAAAACATTTAATCCGAAAGCTGATACAGAAAAGCATATCACTGTTAGATCATATTAAATATATACAGTAACGCAATAATTAACTGGAGAGTTTTTGCTGCAGCTGAGATAAAACTCAACAGGTTCATACAGTAAATTCAACTCAACTCCAAAAAACTCAACACAGTGACAGAGACAGAAAATGTTAAGTCATTCTTTATACATAAGCTTGTGGTTATAATATTCAAATTCATTTCATTATTGCTTAAAGTGCACACACAACTGTTCTTTCAAGAGGCAGTAAAGGCCTTTATTTTGTATTATTAATTATCTATTTTATATTTAGGCTTTATATTGCTTGGCATTCATTGTGGACAGCAAAGGAAGAATTTTATTGTGCATGTTGTACATGTTTTCTTACTGTGCATATGACAATATACACTTTGATTTAAAGTTTTAAGAACTGAGCTTGTGACCAGAAGGTCGCCAGTTCAATACCTGGACTGGCCGGTTTAAATCTGGAAGGGTCAGGTGACGAAGCCACGCTTGCTCCACCTTGATTGACATCACTGTGATGCATTTCAGCGAAGCCTTTAACCTCAAACTGCTCCAGGGGCACTGATCAGTGGCCAGCAGATCAGGCAGTACTGGGTAGCTTCCAGGTGTGACTGTGTGAATGTGAACAGTGTGTTATTGCATGTGAACATAATGTTCCTGCAAAGCAAAACGTAAAAGTGTTTCCAAAAGATTCCCCCACTTTGAATCTGGTATCTCCCTAAAGGTCATCTGAGGGATCAGCAGATATTAAATACTGTGCTCTAGTTATACCCCACATGAGTAATGATGCCAAACTAAAAGTTTTATGCTTCTTTCTGCCATAATATCAGGTGTGTAAATTTCTTTCTTTCTTTTTGTAATTCAATGTTTATTGAATTACAAAACACAAACATAAACCTGTTTTCCACCTTGCTCTCCCTCCCCACCCCAAAAATGGAATCTATGCCGGGAAAAGGAAAACAAGGAAGAGCTCAAACAATAAGGCCCATAAGCCTACACTGGTAGGTCTTTCACTAGGCTTATAGTGTCCATCCAGACACTCCTGTTTCAAGAGAAGATGCATTTACACTGGCAGTTTGAAAGTTCCTGAAATAGGACCTCTAATAATGTGTTATGCCATGGCCATGCTGTTGAACTGTGTAGAAGAGACCAGGATTGAGCATTAAGTTCTTTGCTGCTGATAGTCCCATTTGCCATATCTTAAGAGAAATTTTGATGAGTAAAAGTTAGGAGGAGTCATTAAGGAGGTGAAGAGCCGGGTCCTTGGAAGAGTTCACTTTTGCCAGGGTAGAAGTACTTCATATTGTCTCTTGCCAGAAGCACTGTGCCTTTGGACAGTCCCAGACCATGTGTACCAGGGTGCCCAGGGTACCTGGAGGACAAGATGTATAGTTCGAGCTGGGGCTCAGATCCATCAAGTATCTCTGCTGGGCTGTCACATATGCTTCATGACAGAAATTGAAATGAATAAATTGGTGTGTGGGGTTATGTGAGGCTAATACATAGTTTGACCAAGGCTTGCTCCAATCTATCTCCCTATCGAGGATGGACATGGTCCTTTCCCACCCCGGGGCCCCAGTGATAGAGACCTCAGAGTATGACAAATGCTGTAAATAAAAGATACAGTATGTTTTTGAGCTGACTGAGTCCATGCTAGGTGTGTGAATTTAAAAGAAACTTAGAACATTATATTGGCACAAATGATGTTCCACAGGCAATCTCCAGAGAAGCAGAGTGTAATCAGCTACATTAAGGATGCCTTCTCATTTAGGAGGCAGTTACCATAATGATACCTTTTCTTAGCGTGTCCTTACCAAATGCTTTCACAAAGATAATGCCTCTGCACAACCTCTCATTATCAAAGCAATCACCTGACAATGGGATGAAGAACAGTGGAAATTATGTGAATTAGTGTAGGACTATAGAAAATGACTACCCATTCAAGACTTTAATTAGGCTCTTGCAAAACAATCAGACACAATTAAGAAGTACCAGTCAATAAGGTAAAACTCATAAGTAAGAGGAGATGAATCAAGATCTGATGATTTTTAAATGGCTATTTCAGCTCAGGTGCCTTTCACTCACAGTACTATAGTGGAAATTCTGCACAGCTCTTATCGTGGCTAATAAACCAGGTCACTTGCAGGTAAATCAGCAGGTGAATCAGCACTGCCTTCCAATGAGACCAACCATTAGTTTGTAATTGACTTTCTAAGTACCATTTGAGTGGCTTCGGGAACATGCTCTGAATTTTTAAGACACTCATGGAGCACCATGCACATATTAGTGAGGTCAAAGAACTTTGAACATTGAACTTTTCAAGGAATCCAACTGTTTCAAGTTCTACCTCTACCTGGTAAGCTGTCAGATGTACTAAAACCATTCATTGGGAATCATTCCATAATGAGCCACCATCAAATTTGAATCGTTCTTATAATTATTCATGCACTTAGGTAGGTAGGTAGGTAGATAGATAGGCCTTTATTGATCCCACAATGGGGAAATTCCTGTGTTCCAGCAGCAATAGAGAGCAGCAACAAAACACCATAAGAACAAACACCACACACATATCTTGAGAAACAAATTCCAAAGTACCTAAAACCAGACAGAATATAGTATTTGAGAGACAATCAAGAACAAGAATGATCCTCCCACAAATACCTGTATTTCAGCCATTAGGATCTCTGAAAAAAATACTCAAAAATACCTAAAACGACAATATAAAGTTAAATTAAACTACTTACTAGTTAAACTTAAACTAGTTAAACTTAAAGTACACACCTGTGCACAAGACAAGGCCAAATGAGGAAATTACATCTTGTCTTCTTGATATACTGTCCTCAATGATGTTTTATTGTCTCTACATGCAGAAAACCAGATGATCATAAAAAGGATCCACAAACATGAGGGCAACAGTGGTGCAGTGGGTAGAGTGGTCGTCTCCCAACCGGAAGGTTAAAGGTTTGAATCTCGGTGCCTGCAGTACACATGTCGAAGTGTCCTTGGGCAAGACACTGGACCCCCCAAGATGCCCGTGATGGTGGCGCGTATGCATGCCGGGGCCCCTCGGCTCCAAACTAAATTTCATTGTACATGTCATAGTGTTACAATAAAATAAAGCTGCTTCTTCTTTTAGGAATGGTTTGGCCAAGACTGGCCTGGGTGGAAACAAACCCTGGCCATGTTAATGAAGATTTATAATAAAAACCCCAGAGAACTAATTCAATCTATACATTTATTTTAATTATGAACAGGATAGTATATTCATAATGTTTCTTTATGTTCATTGCTAATTTAGAATAACTTGTGATGGTGAAAGATATTATGCACATTAGTTTTGTTAATGCTTGATATAAATTGCACTTCACTCAGGAAGAGCCTTATAATTCTAGAAATTGAAAGGTAGTGAAGTAGATTTGTAACTGAGCTTTCAAAACATCTATCCATGGTGATGTTAAGCTGGACTTTTGACAAATATCAATAGGTTTTTGTTTTATATGCTGAGTTTTAAAAAACGTACTGACTTTTTACCATTTAATGACTTAAATGGTAAAAAGTTAAAATATTTCCTTTTATAAATAATAGTCAAACATGCTCAGTTCCAGACAAAAGATTTGCTGCAAACAGTGCAACTACCAACACTGTATTATGTACTGGATTTTTCCTGCTATGCCTCTGTGATCTCTAGCGTGCACCCAGATCTATATCACACATGTAAACCTACAGTATAGTATGATAGATAAGAACTGGTCGAGACAGTTAAATCAGGCATCTGTCAAAGTTCATGTTCATCCATTCCGAATTAAAACATTGGTCTTTAATTATCATTTCTTTAGCCAGTTTGTAAAAATGTGTTTAATATCCTTACATGTCCTGGAAGGGTGTGTGTGTGTGTGTGTGTGTGTGTGTGATCTCTTGGAGGAAATTCTGCAGAGATGTGCTCCAGCTCAAAACATGTGGCTCCTTACACCCCAAACCATGTAGCCTTACAGAGCACGTCACTCAGTTGTGACTGCAGACAGAGCAAGCGGGATGGGACAGAGCAGGGATTATATGGCAGCCTGGTGTTTCCACTGGGGTCTCCCCTGCTGGGCTACATGGTCTCAGCTCCCTTTGTCTGCTGTTAACTCGTTAAATCCCGCGGAAGGGCCCATTCAAAAATGTGTCACATACCCCGGGGGTGCATTTTGTGTGGAATAATCTTCTGAAAAAGGTTACACAGCATTGTAACTTGTCCCCCCAGCCACCTACCCACCCACCATCACACACACATTGATTTGTTCCTGCACTTTCAGTTATTGTCAACTCCTGAATTCTTGCAAATGCTCTTAACTTCCAGTCCTAGTAGAGTCGATCAACAAATCAACAGCAGCACAACAGTGTTAAAAGGACTCCTTCAGTCATTCTTCACTGACTGTCTTTGCATTTTATATGAGGATATTATATCACTTATTAGTCTGTGGATACACACTGGTATGTCATATTTCACCAGTACAAACCAGGCACTTTAGTTGTCTCCCATGCTGCTGTGTTGAGAATAGTTTACAGCTGACTACATCCCGACTGTGTGTGTATTTGTATTATAGACAGAGATAGAGAGCGCACATGCAGAAAATATTGTGGGTTCACTGGCAGAAAGTGTAATTATACTGCAGTAATGCCCTCCATGATTAATGATGTGGGCCTCTGAAACCAAACCATCAGGCCAATGGCAAATTACTACTATAAAAATAAACCATGATGTGAACAGGTCAGCGAGGCCAGAGCACAAAATGCCTCTTAGTGTGTATTTATACGCAGTGTATGAGCGATTGGGGAACAAGCTCTAGTAACACAATTAGTGTTTGTCCACTGTCAGGAACCAGCTCCATCTGCACCAATGTTACACAGTTCTGTAGTCATACAAGCACTTTGTTAGTATCTGCATTAAGACATTTGTTGAGGCTGATAAAAGTTCAGATATAATAGACAAAGTTGGAGCATCACATCTCTTTGCTTTGCTAGTTTGAGCAATGCCATTAGAGCTGAGAGAGAGAAAGAAACAAACAAAAAGGTCATATGGCCCTTGTTGACTTTGTACAATTATCACTGCTCTGGTAGGAAATGTGGTGAAAATGAATATCAAATGTACATCTGTATGACTTAATGCTTGTAGCAAAAATCATTCTCAGAATTAAGGCCCCTTTGACTAAATATGAAGCACACAACATCCCTGTGACTACACTACTCCATGCAAAACTCCTAGATTGCCTCTTAAGAACTGCAGAATCAAGTTCACGTTCCTTGTCAAACGCTGACTGCTCTGCCCATAACCATTTGATTAATTCTCAACAGCCCCCTCCACCCAACAAGATACCCACACACACACACACACACACACGCCCTTCTCGGATGGAGAGCACTTGACTCGTACCCCAATTGAACTCTTATGCACTCTACTTATAAAAGATAATGCCTTTTTGTAGCAAAACTGCAATGAAGTATTTCATTGAGAGTATGGCCCACCAAGTAGCAGCAATCAGGGATTCTTCTGGTTATGAATCAACATTTGGAGACAACTGGGCTGGTGTCATAAACATAACAACTATGTAATTATTTGTCACTGCACAAATTTTGGTAAATTGGTAAATTTTGTTTTCTGTGTTTTTCACAGAATATTGCCAGAGTTAAACCAGAAATAATCAAATTAAAGAACAGCAAAAGTTTACATTTTTCTTATTTCTAAAATATGTAACAGATTTATAGGGTGAATTATATCATCAGTGACTAATCTCCTACATACACAGAACCAGATGCACATACCGTCCTCAAAATGTTACAGAGGAGTTTACTGACATGTTCACAGGACGTTACAACCTTCAAACATATCAACTTCATTCAAGATAGAAACTGATATATCAGCGTAGAGCTGAAGGTGTTTGAGTTTGAGTATCTGTGTTTTTCTTTTCTGCTGCTGATATCTGCACTCATATCAGGGAATTCCTTCAGTGTAGCATGAAGTCCTGTCTGGACTTCATGCTACACTGATCTTTATCCCAGTTATGACAGTGATCTTTTTCTTTTGTTTCTGATAATTCATTTCTATGGCTTTAAAATGGACCATGTCACCACAGCTTTACATGGCATCTTCATACATTCCCAAATTCCCAAATTACACCCAAATGCTGAATAAAATGAGAAACAAAGTTACCCATCTAGATTTATTCTACATTCAACCTGATCATTAATAACCCATTAAATGCATGGCCCATTGTTTCTTATGACTATGAATGTGAAGTGTGCATGTATCTTATCATCAGTCAGATGAAAGCCTGACAAACGAGCACCATTCCTTTTTAATAACTATAAATCGAAGCATGCACATGGTCGTCTCACTGAGGCAGAAATAATCAAAAGCAGAGAGTGAGATGGCCAAACATCATGTCTAATATCCCAACAAACTGGGGATCAGCTGTTTCCAATTAGGATTACAAAGACATCTGAAAAACAGAATGAACCCATTCACCCTGTCTCCCTTTGCACACATAGAAAATCATATTTTACAAGGCATGTTTGCTGTTGTTACATCTTTTTACAGGTCTCTCTTTGTTCTATTTCTACCTTTTAAATAGAGTCTAAGAAAATGCTTGCACTTGCACAAAGCCTTATGCATCGTAGCCCATGACAGCTTTCATTTCCCACTTCTTTCATTGCTCTTTAATCCAGTCACATCAGCTCCCTGAGCAGGTGAAGTCAGCAAGAGACTTTCCCACGGTCTGAGAGCAAATCCAACGCCCCGAGCCCTTCCTGAGGGCCGGCCATCTGTCCGTTCTGTTTGGAGTGTGTTGGGGGGTAAAGCGTCAGCTGCATGACCAAATTCAACGTTCCAACACACCCCTCCTTCACGAAGAAAAGCCCAAAGCATCCATTCAGCTCAACACACACACACACACACACACACACACACACACACAGCTTGTGCCCAAACACAAACAAATCAACAAACAAACAGACAGATGTGACTCTTCACATTCAAGAACATTACAGTCCAAAACCCTCACACACAATTTGTTATTGTAACAATTATACACAGTTTGCTACAACTGATCTGTTAAACCTGCCTATAAATATTATTCCAGGTTAAAGGTTTCTGCTTATTAAAAGCAATAAATGTAAAAAGTGTTCAATGCATAGTTTCCATTCCTTCTTTCCTCTTTTTATGCTTATTGCTTTTTGGGGAGAGATACCTCTGCCTCTCAACAAAGGAGTTCTCCACATAAACCTTGACCTTTGCTCCCTCAGTGAATAAATCATTTGAGCCACTGATTTCTACAGAACAATACAATTTCACCACAAAAAGCATCTCAAAATGTAGTTGCGGCAAATTTAAGAAGATCAATGCAGTGTCCCAAAACACATCTTACTGTGAATTTGGATTTGCCACGATCATGTGATGCGTTTCTTTCTATCTGAAGCACATGCCGCCGCCCCCATCCCAAAGCGTCCCCCCTACTCTTTTTTTCCCTCCTTAAACTGACGTGCTATCATTTTATTTCCCTCTCAAAGAACGACCCTGCTGCTGGTGGATATGGTCCTCGCCCCGGCCTGACGCATTTTTAAGATGCGTGACATTGCCTCTGTGGGAGCATGAGAACGGAGCTTCCTCAATAGTAGGGTCCCCATACCCGGCCCGTAACCATGGAAGCAGATGCCTGCCCTCCCGGCCCTCCTTACCTCCTGTCGATCGCGGGCTGTGAGCTGCTTCGGCACTGAAAAGAGGCTATGCCTGCCTTTCTCCTCGCTCTGACCGAACTTGCCCCACTCCTCAAAAGGAGCCATTGAACAGGTCACTGGTCTAGACTTGTTTGCACGGTCCAGAGAGCAGCCTTGATGTAACCCTTGCTCTCCTCTCTCTCTTTCTCTCTCTGCCTGCCACACCAGCCGCCCAGCGACTGCAGACTGTGGAGGGGTGGCGGGGGGGACGTTGGAGACGTGGATTTGAAAAGGGGCCCGTCCGATTTTGCCATTGTGCCTTTTCATTCATCGATCGAATGAATATCGAACCTTCTGTCCCTGCATGTGTGAAACGGATAGCTTAGCAAGCATTTTTTTCCTGTCTCTTCTCAGGTCTGTGTTGCGGCCCAGAGATGTGATTTTATTTTTATTTTAAACATTTTTTCTCTTTAACAGTACCTGCAAAGATTAATTTTGATGTGGCTATTAATATAAGTGATTACTGCAGAAATGAGGTTCCATAGACTTCATCGCTCTTCCCTGAATTCTCTAATGTACATTTGTGAAGTTCTCTTCTCTGATTAAACCAACCTCTACATGTGTGCAAAAACGGCAAGAAATCTACAACAGCAGCTTTTTTGATAACTATAATAAATCAAGAAATGAGCAACTGTCATCAGAGGCGTGAACCGGTGTTTATGTTTAACTGTTACACTGTTAATCTGTTACAGTCCTGAAATAAATCTAAACCATAACTAAATATTTCTAGGGAGACAGAAAATGTAAAATAGATCAACTTAAAGTGAAGCTTGATAACTAAAAGCTGCAGTTTGTGGTAGAAGGTTCTTATTTTCCCACAATTTCAAAAACTGAAAATTAAAATTAATGCATAAATTACTGAAATGTCTGACCCAAAAAACATTTTTAACAGCAAGTTAAATACAGTCATTATTTCAGGGCAGCTAAAATTATGTTTATAATAACATAAAGCATGTGTGTTTACATATTGACCTCTTTCAGTAAATGGTTATGTGTGAGAATAGGTGTGTCTGACAAGGCAGCAGAGAGACAGAGCGAGTGCTTCGATGACAGCTTTAGTAAAAGGTGAGACGATCAATGTCAACATATCAATACTGTTCAATCAGGAACGAGGCCATGGATAAGGTGATTATTTGTCTTCAGTCTGATTTATAAAGCAAAACTCTTTTTGTTGTTTAATTGACACATGGTTTTATTGCCACACACTCGTTTCAAAAAAGAAAAAAATATTCATCCCTCGTATGTGTTCATGACTTCCTGCATACAATACATTTTGTAAATGTACAGAATTTAATTAATAAATTCCCACAAATTAGGCTGACTTCTATCTATGTATTTTTACTATTTTGACAAAAAAAAGGTTAATGATCTAATGCATTAGAGCAGCCAGATGTTTGTAATCAGATTTCAAACGTGTCTAGTTGTATAATGAGAGATAAATAGAAAGCACATAATCAAATGAGGTGAAAAACCAATTGTAAAGGTTATAAACGTACAAGTACTGCTTATTATCAAATGTGGAAAGCAAAGGCTGTAGTGAGGGGCAGTGATAACGTCCATGCTCCGTGTGACAAGCTGCTGAGGCCAACCAAAGGGGCAGAAAGGAGAACAAAACAGGGCAGAAAATGAGCAAATTCAAAGGCAGAGGAAAGAAAGCAAAGGAACCAGTGAAGTAAGAAGGCAAAGGCATTGTGCTCGCACAACAATCAAGGCTGCTCTCACAGCGAGTACCAGACCTGCCTCCGAAAATATTGCTATGACCACAACCCACATCCAAACAGCACAAACCCCAAAGCCTACAGCAGGAGGTCTGCGACCGGTTCAAGAAGATGTGGCTTGCTGTGAAAATAAATGTTGTAATTAAACAGACAAAAAACATAAAAATGTAACATAATCACAGTGGATTTTATGAGATTTAGATCCAGTAAGCCTGTGTCAAAAACATCCTGACAGCACACATATTTCTGACAAATGCTGATGTAAATAACACTAATGGCTGCTGAATACCTCCATCAGTACTGCCAGAAAATTCATGAAACTGTATTTTTCTTATCATTTTATATGCCAATTTGAACAACAAACACTGTAACATAAATTTTAAAAAGTTAACATTTTAAAAAGTAAAAAAATATATTGCATAAGATGTGATTATTTAACAATATGCTGCAGGATATGTTTCTTATTACCATTGCTAACCCTGAGAGACGAGACAGTCCAAGTAACTACAAAACAGTGCTGATTTATTCAAAGGATCACAGGTAAAATTAACATTACACACTCAGGTATCTTGCACCTCCAAACTGCTCTCAGGCAGATGTAAGATGAAAGACCCTGACCCCACCAGGCCTATACATTATATCCCCTCGGTTGGGCTAGCCCCATACTACACAGAAACGTCAACCGAGACGTCTCTGTTACCAGCTTTGCAGCTGGTCATAGCAGTAGTCAAAACATGAAGCAAATCAATGTGTGTGTGTATGTGTGTTCTGTTGATTAAGTGGTGTGTAGCTAAAAACATTCTCACGACCTCTAGTACATGTCGTGATATTAAACATAAGAACATATTATGGCTAAGGCTACAGTTATACACGTCATAATAATAATATTAAACACCCTGTCTGCTGACAGTCATCAACTCTTCTCTCTAGTTATCCTTGACCAGATGTACCCTGTAGAAACTCATAAGCATGACTAAGCATTTAACAGTCTAACTAGACATCCTATCTCCACTAAACATTTCTAATACATAAAGTATCTATCCAGTTTCTATCTGACTAAAAATACCTAACAATGCTTTTATTGCAGTGTCTTTTGCTTACAAGCAAATATCCACAAATTAAAACAGGAGTAGAAACTAAAATCCCCCAAATAATACAAGGCATGGTTCATCCTTTAGGTCAAAATAAAAACAGACCTGTGATATTATAACAACACAAGTGGCATGTTGAAAACAGAGCTGGCTGAACAATGGCGGAGATGGGGGGTGAGAGGGCGGGTTGCAGGTGGGGGGTCTCAACTGAACCAGTGTGCAGTACACTGACAGCGACGGGCCGGCCAGACTGGCTACAAAGACACGCTCAACACCCATGTCTCATATTACACAGCAGCACAGAGCAGTGTTTTACTGAGATACAAAATCAAATGATGTGCTACATCAGGAAATAAAATACAATAGAGAGGTGGGTTTTGAATATATTTCCAGTTGTAGCTAAAATCATTTTTATGCTCTTTAAACCAATTCCAATTGTGCTTATTTCAATGTTTCCTGGAATACCACATGGTAAAATAAATACAGAAATCTTTTATTTCTTTTGAAGATGCTTTTTTTTCCCAATTATCTTAGAATACCCCTGAGCACCACGGAAACCTGGATCAGCAAGTCAGACTCATCTGCTGCGTAACACTGTCACAATCACATTGTGGTTGTGACTTAATGACAAGTAGAGCAAAAATCTATTAAAAGATAACAGAGAACAGTGTGAGATTTCTTTGCACCACTCGCTGTCTCAGCACCACACACACCCAGACACACACACACACATATGAACAGCAGGTTTGGCAGATGTTCCCTGGGACATACAAGCAAACCAGCATCTCATCATCATCGTCATCCTGCCTGGAAACAGCAGCAGCAGAAAAAAAAAACTCTGACTGCCGCAAAGACACAGCTCAGAGTCAGCAGCACACGCACATTATTACAATGCAGTGAAGCAAACCAAACACAACAGAGAGTTGGCCAAGGATGAGAAGCTGCGGCTCCCACTCTCTGATTTCAGATTTTATTTCCCTTATCTCTGAACTGATCCTTTCCCGGTTTCCTGACTGTGTAGCCAGCAGTGACTACTTTTTACATGCAATGTATGTGAAGTTCTCATTTTAATGTTAGCTGAGTATAGGACAAGACATAGGCACTAACAGTGTGACTGACATGAGTATAATAATTCACAAAGGTTACACCAAAGACAGCCGTTACATTTCTGGCAATGTTTAATATGTATTATGTTTAAACAAAATTAAGAATGCAGTTATTATACCTGTGTGTCACTGACAACAAACCAGTTTAACACTTCTACTAACCTCCTTGACACACAAAAGCTGTGAGTTAAACTAACTTAGACACCATTAGTCATGATCTGTTGTCCATGTTCCCCCTCCCTCAGGTCAAGCCCATAGGCTGCGGCACAAAGCACACAGGGCAGCACAGTCTGCTAAACCCCCTGCAGTCAGCCCTGCTCAAATTCCACAATAATAACCAGATGCTAAACATCTTCACTACATTATCTCTACTGTTTCCCTCCATTTGGATTCTGTTAAAAATCCTCACCTTTTAATCACAACAATGAAAACATAATGAAATAGATCTGTTCTGGCTGATGACTGTGCACATGAAAGATCATCTTAAGAAAAGACTCATTTGTGAGATGAAAAACAACGTTGAACACCCCTGTAGATCAAACACAGTGTGAAGAGCTATGATCAGTGTGTACCTGTATCTGTCAGGCACGCCCATTGCTGTCACCACAGTCAAACATTAGGCTTTTGGAGGTGCTTTAGAAGGTGAATTGGAACAAAGGGCCCCTCAACATATCACTACTCAAAGCACTGTTTAATTAGGTGTAGAGCAACAAATCCTCCCTATTCAGTGGCCGGACACTTGTGGTGTTGGAGTGGAGTGTATCGTCGGTGAAAGAGTCCCGTCATAACACTAGAGGAGTGTCCCCTCCCTCACAAAGACACACACTGATTCACTAATGCCTGTGTGTTAACAAGCCCATCGTCTGCTTCTCTAACTCATTGTCTCTTGAATGGGTGCTAATAGAGAGACAAAACAGCACACACACGCACACAGGCCCTCCTGCAATGCGCTGCTCTTTTTATAGACCGAGACTAGACACGTGTGTTTGTGAGCTGCAGGACAACGTACCATGCCTCAGCTTATTGTGACTGAATTTAATGTGGAACACTGAAAATGTAACAAAATAGCCAACAGAAAAATAGCAAAGACAAACCTTTAAATACAATGAAAATATAAATAAAATTCCAAAACAATTTTATCAAGGCAAATTTAGCAGGAAAAAATTAATACAATGTTTAATATTATTATATATAATCAATTTTAAATTAAAAATGTAAAACATTTTTAATTTAAAATGTTGCTATAATTCATGTAGGAGCAGGCCCTGAAACAAATCTGCCTTTTTGAAATCTTCTAATTTTTAAACAATATTTTGCTATTTAATTAAATTAAAATGAAATAAAATGAAATAAATCATTTTTGCACTTTTTATTTACTTCATTATATTTTATACTTTTAATTTAGTCAAATGTTTGGATCATTAAAATAGGCCTAAGTGCAGAGATAATTCTGAAATACAAATGGAAGAAATTTGTTACTAAATTAATTTAACTCTACAGGCACAGTTTGCTGACTATCTAGATATATAAAAGACAAATAAATAACTTTGACTAGGGATGAATATGGGTGGTGGGCTCTAATCCTGAAGGACAAAACCAGCATATCCACCGAGACAAATCTTGTTTGATGGATCCCTGCTGCTAGACCCAACCGCAACAGTCCGGTCTGGGAGGCCCATTGTATCAAAGGAGCTCGAGAAGGAAACACTCAAAATGTATTAGAAACGGGACTCCACAAATACAATATTAATTCACAGACAGCAGAGTAAAAGCAAATTATCACTGAGACCTGTGCATTTTCTCAGTTTTAATATTCCTCCTACAGTTTTTAATCTACTCACACAAAACCACCAAAAGCTCAAAAACATATTTTTGTTTTACCCTAAAATTTAAGTCTGTTTTAATTGCAATTATTCTACTAAAATATATAAATTCTTTCAAGATATTTGGGAAACACATTCTCCTTTTAACCCAAATACCAATAAATTCAGTCAAATTTAATTGTTAAACATAATAAAATTATGGAATAAAATAAAACTCTACCACTAAGTGCTCTTTTAATTTTAAACATTATTTGTGTGTTAAATCATTTCTGGACCATTTCAACAATACAAATGCATAAAAAAACAAGACAAGTGCAAATCTGAAAGTCAGCTTAAGGTTATGGTGACAGTTTGGGCAGGCAAAAGAGGAAAGTGAGGGCTAATAAAACCAAGAAAAGATCTGAGAGGAAAAACACAAGAAGAGCATATTGCAACACTGACACCTCCCTGGGATTTAGCATGGCTGTCTGTGTATGTATACGGCCGAGACAGTGACAGAGGATGAGATGGTGCTCAGTGTTCCCAAGTGCTCATGTGTATCTAATTGAGTGAATGCAATTATAAGCATTGGCTTTTTTCATCTTTAGTGTAAGAGTATGTATGTCAGGACATACACGCGCGTGACTTGGAGCTGAAAACGAGTTTGGCTCTCAGCTCTGTCGTCTGAGGGCAGAGGCTGGCCAGTGCGTTTAAGCCAGCCCTGGGTCAGTCCAAACACTGGCAGCTATTCATGACCAGATCAAGTTGATGTGAGATTCTGTCCCTGCTCTGCCCCCCATTTCCATATGAATGTGGAATATGCCAATATCCTTATGCCAGGGAGCCATCCTCGAGTGAGAAAACACACATCTGCAAGAAGAACTTCCCACAATGGCAAACAACAGAGATATGTAGCTCAAAAAAGAGAAAAACATATACCCTCTTTCATTCAAACCCAGCCAAGGTCAATGCTACTATCAGCCCAGCAGCAGCACAAATGTAGAGATGCTTTATCATGAATGCACGTACAGCTACATAAGAACAGCTCCGTGGACACCACATCCCAGCCACTCTGTACTGGGGTTTCACCAGACAAAGGGTTGGTCCTGAAAAACAAACAGCAGGACGCACAGAAATGGCCATGGACATGATGCACAGACGTATGCATCATGAGAACCCCCCCCACCACCACATGAATCTCATTAAATACTATTTTTTCACTTTCATTTGGCTGTGGAGTCAGGGATGCAGTGGATGATTAGATTTTATTTGATCAGAATAGGTTTTACCAACTTTTTCAGGCTAACAAAAAGATTTCTGATATAAATGTGGTACACGAGGACATACACAGCGAGAAGAACCAAACTAATGTCACAGATAATACAAACATGATTTAGTATTAAACCTAATCATTTTGGATTTTTTTAGTTGCTTGTTTTCCTTCCGATTACCAATTCCATTTGGAAGTTATTACTGATAATAGTACCCAAAAATGTGATATAAACAAAAAACAAACAAATCAATAAAACATTTGTTAATAAAACTGCTGTAAAGCAAAAAGAGCAACTGCAGAGAGAACCATGCCAACGTGAGGTCCAGTTTCCACTGAGGAAAATGTGTTTGAGTCCGTATGCATTACCAGATGTGTGTATATGAAACTACTACTAAAACAAAAAGCCTGGGTTTGTTCTGATGGCTGCAGTGCAGTGATCAGAGGCACCAAAGTCTACCTCCACCTCGACAACACAAGGAATGGCAAACAGCCCGCTCCTTTGTAACAACAGTGCAAAGTAATTTAATTGTAACCATCCCATGTGCAAGTTAATAGCATTAATGTAAATTCAGTCAGTGAGAGTCAGTGTGCAGTCTCTAGCAGAATGATGATTCTCACTCCAGCTCCCCTTCATCATGCATTTTCTTTTCCTTCTTCCTGACTTTGCCTCTTGGGGAGACTAACACTGGGCTGCAGCACATAACTGTTGGGGTCTCAGGCATAGTAAATCATGCTACTCATAAATATTTGTTACTGTTAATCACTAGGGTACAGCCAGATGTGTATGTACATGTTTTTATTTTAGAAAGAGCCAATCAGACAGCAGGGATTTTGCCTCCTCAGGTCACTGCATGTAAGACACAGGTGCTACTTGTTAGGACCAGTCACTGTGAAGCCTTCTCCGAGTTAGCGTACACAACACGAGGATAGTTAACAAAGTTTGACGATGCTGCGATGCTGGATTTGGCTCATTCTTTTGCCCTGTGATATCTACTGTCAGTGACCCTGACAGTTTAAAAAACAGACTGTGAGATTACAGCAGGGCTTTGTTTTCTGTGTGCAGACATCAGTCTGGTCTGGTTACCATCAGCCCAGCGCCAACACCAGCCACCTGTGCACAGGCCCGCCTGTATTTATGCTGTGATAATCTCAAAGGCAGCTCTCAACCAGATTGCATGTCTTATCTACAAAGAGTGCTCACTCCCATCCGGATCAAAAACTTCAAAAACTGATTAAAAACATGGAATGTTGGTACAAGATTTCAAATGATCAGGTCAAATTCTAGCCAAGGAAAAAACAAGAAACTCACAAAAAGACTAAGGATTTTTGTTGCAGCAGGGTTAAAAAACTCAGAAGATGTGGTTTTGTGCTAGCTCTTGGACACTGTCCCACTGGGCTGTTCTGATCTCGACTGAGTCATAGTGTGTGACCCTCTCCAGCAACACGCTGGTCCCTGCCAGCTACACAAACAGTGAGAGAGAACATGACATCACCCCTCTATCATCCACAACGGAGGCTAATGTTCGCTGAAGCAAGAGAGCATTTGTATTAACCACCACCATTTTAAAACTTTCCCTGAAGCACTGGCCTGCTTAACACACGCTGAAAGTCATTACAAGGGGATTGTGTTACAGGTTGGTCTTAAGAAAATTCTTTTGTCCCTACATCCCTCCAAACATTGAACTGGTGACAGAGGGAGACAGACCATGCTGGATGTTACTGTAAAAGGAATCCGGTCTCCTCGAGCACTAACCCTCTGCAGGCATGTGGAGGATGTTCACTCCTGACTGTACCCACTGTAATAAGAACGAACAGCCTCAGCAGGAGTAAACAGAGACACAAATCTCTCATCCCTCTGGGCGGCCCAAGCAGGGGACATCAATCCCCACTTGCAATCACCACGTCCATATGAAAACAGATTTCATTACACTCTTGTGACATCACACCCTTCAATAGCTAACATGCGGAAATGATTTTGGATTTTGTCTCCATTTAACAAACAGACGCTGACAAACATTTTAGATCTGATAGTTGGCAAGGGCAAAGAAGTGTGTGGTGTGTTTTTTATGGGTCAGATGCAAAATGATGTGTTATTACCACTACATAAAACTGTCATGACACTGTAATGCATTTTTCAATTTACCTTCCATTATAAGAAGAAAATATTTCTGGAAGGAAAAATACAACATTGTCTATTTTAAGAAAGTGAAGGTCAGTGAAAGAAGAAGGAAAAAAATAGTAGTCCACCACACAGCTCACAATCTATTCATTGCTCCCGTTTAATTTCTTTTGGGTGCATAATCCTTTCAGTTTCAATAGCAAATTTAACAGTCCCCAAGGCCTCAGCACCAGACTGGTCAATACAAAACCAGACAACTAATTACTGAGCACACCACGCTCTCCTCCAACCCTTCCTTCTTTCTTCCTCCCCTTTTCTCCCCCTCATTCCCCTTGCTCTCTAGCAGCTGTGGGGTTCATGTACACATGAGCAGCAGTCAGGCAGTATTAGGTTTCCACTTCCCAGATCTCCCTTAAAAGCCTGTCCCATAATGGCCCTTCAGTCACACAAACATGCATAAGATTTCATAGAAAAAAAGCACACACAGCACATGAATATACGTCCATTCAAGAGTTCTGTTCATTTGCCTGCTTACATTTGTTTTCTAGTTTTTAGTTTCTTTTAGTTCATTTTTAATTTGATGCAGAAAGGTTAATTGTTTTGATTATAACCTTACCTAGTCACTAAACAACCCCAAAGTAAACTGCATGTTTACTAAATGTTCATGTCTACCAGTTAAGCAGTAGCTTTAGGAGGGTGTAATTACCATGTAATTGTAATTGATGCTTTGCTTTCAGGTAATAAATTAGAGCACAACTTGACAGGCTGTTTAGCTAATAACAAATGCTAAAAGTTGACCTACATCTGAGCTCTGAAGTGGTTAGTAGAGCTGCACGAGTAGACAATTAATTGATTAGTTGATAAGCAGAAAAAGAATCAGATGAGGTCTTAGTATAAATTGATGATTAAAACCATTTTCAAAGTAAAAATTTTAAAGACAGTTTCCTGCATCTCTGATGTCAAGAGTGTTTTTCTTTGTTTTACATCACTGTGAACTGAACAACTTTGGATTGTGGACTATTGATCAGGTAAAACAAGCAATCTGAAGACAACAAATAGGAAATTGTGATGGGTATTTTTTCATTATTTTCTGACTTTTATGTTCAAATGATCGATCACCAAATTGAGAAAGTCACTGGCTGACGTTGCAGCCCTAGTTGTTACTATTCTTAGGACCTAGTGTATGTTTTCAGAAAGCACATTTCGAAAAGTCATACCTAACATCTAAAACCTAATTTTGTTTCACAACTTCTGAAAATACAATTAGAACAAAGGAATCAAAATGGAAGTTGTTGGGTTAAAATGATTGCAGAATATACCAAGCAGGGGAAAACAGATCACTGATTGCTACAAAATGAATCTTTAACTGTACAGAGATACCATGACTGTATTTTGGCTAATCTGAAAAGACAAGTGGATGCATATGGGTGTAGGAAGCCTCAGCTGACCTAATGACACATGGTGCTTGTGCTGTTTTGAATGCAGATTAGAAAGAACTGATCCACTGCTTTCCATGAGTAAATACCCCGGCTGTGACAGTGATAACATGGTCACAATAGCATGCTCAGCGCTAACCCAGCCTCATGTTATGTCATGTTGTGACTGCTGTCCTGTGCTTTACAGCCTTCCTCTATAAACATACATACTCTCAAGGCTTTGATCATGACCCAACGCACACCAGCAACTCAGCACAGGCCCTAATTTGCTGATGGGCTTTAAAAAGTCCCTCAGTTAAGATCACTTCCCTCAGATAATGGGAAGAGTTGCCCCCCATGACCTGAGTGGAGTGTCCTTTGTCTCACTCCTAATGTTTGCATTAGCCCATTGTGTCTGCATTATCCAGTGCCTCCACCCCTCCTTGCAGCACAGCTTTGACGTGGCCTGCCCTCAAAGAGGAAATGCTAAATATATGGAAGCCATTTCCCGGGGTGCCACTGAGTGCTGCATGGGCGCCCCTCCCCCATACCCCCACGGTCCCTGTGTGACCACCGAGAGGCTGAGATGGTTAAAGAAGCCAAACTGTTTAAAATAGTGTATGGAGTCATGTTGCTACATACATGTCCTGTACCCTTGTTGCTGGCATACAAGCAGGATGAACTCCTGTCAGCCCAAAACCGAGCAGACAAGTTGCCTATGCTCGAGAAAAACAGGCAACCGTTTAAAATAAACTGCTCTAAAATTGATTAAACAAAAATAGATAAGAGCTTGTATGTAATAAAATGTCAATTGGATGCCGATAAACACAAAGATCAGCACCTTTTGAAATAAGGTGTTTAAATAGTCAAACATCAATTTTAGCTGGCAAAGTTGGCTGGAGCTGAGAAGGAGCCGAAATAAATAAAAAATATGTCTACTTCTGCACTTTCATTGTTTGCTCTTTTTCTCTGCTTTGTGCCAATAAGGACAGCTGGACAAGAAATGGATCACTGGTAGAGGGGGACACAGCCTCAGTCACAGACATGACATCACCCTTTTATACCCAACCCACTGGGGGCTATTTGGGTTAGAATTCAGTGCAGTGTTTTGAGTGTTTGTTTGGCTGTGTTCATGCATGCAAGGTGTAACTTAGCTGTCTTTGCAATATCTTTCTTATATGACTTCAAATTTAAACACCCACGTGTTGTTCTAATTTGCTTATTCATATGCTAATAATAGGTTAAACTGAAAATGCTGACATGGGTATCAATCCATTATGGCAAACAACAAACACTAAACATTTGTGTTATTTTCTGCTAGCAAGGCAGAAGACTTGGCTCACCTCATTAATAATTCAAGAACATATGATGCATAGCATTGTGCATCATTATCTTAGTGCTGAATGACACTTTGCATCCATCTGCCATTGATACTCTTCATAAAAATGTCATCCTTATACATAAAAGACTATTAAAAGACTCAGTGACAAAGCATGGTCTGGGTCATCCTTGAGTCTCCATGTTAACGTTTCTCTATGTATCACTATGGTAGATTAGGAACATATACCAGAAATTTGGTAGTCAGTACAAAAAGCACTACTAGTTCCAACACAATGGCAAAAAATAAACAAATGAAATCAACTATATTTCAACATGAACTCTTTTTCTCCATTTCAGCAAGAGTAGGATGGAGCATTCACATAATTAGAACAGCATTTCTGTTATTTTAAACAAACCAGTTTTGTGACAAAAACATAAATTTAAAAAAACTATCAATGTCTTATGATTGTACATAATTTTTACTGCGGTGCCCAGCAATCTGAAATACGAAAAAATAAAATTAAATATTAAATATCCAAAGGCTGCTACACACACACATGCACACCATTTTAATATCACCAGTCTACTAACATTATGAGCAGCAGCCAGCTCATGTTATGAATAATCATTTCATTTGGCTAAACAAGCTAAGGTTAGCCTTTGTAGAAATATTTGGCGCATTGCTACAACACAAGCAACTGTCATGGTTCACAAACAAGAACATGAATAGTTCAAGTTGTGAACATTTTGAAGACATGTTGTCAACATAAAATTAATAACTGGAACTCTATCACCTTGTTTTTATCCCCAACACACAACAGACCTGTTGCTGCATGTGCACCAAACGCCATCAGGTTTTCAGAATTTTGATTTTGAAGTAGTTGTTCTTGTGACATGCCCACTTTAGATAATCACTGCCCACCTGGTGATGAGTGAAAAATAAAATCTCTGTCATCAGATTATCACTTGACATCTGAATTCAAACTATGGCAGCTTATTGGTGGTGCCACAATGACATGTCAACCTGATGAAAGGCCATACGTGCTTTATTCAGAGGCTGCATGCACGTTACTTAGTATACAATGTTAGGTATTTTTAGTCAGATAGAAACTGGATAGATACTTTATGTATTAGAAATGTTTAGTGGAGATAGGATGTCTAGTTAGACTGTTAAATGCTTAGTCATGCTTATGAGTTTCTACAGGGTACATCTAGTCAAGGATAACTAGAGAGAAGAGTTGATGACTGTCAGCAGACAGGGTGTTTAATATTATTATTACGACGTGTATAACTGTAGCCTTAGCCATAATATGTTCTTATGTTTAAGACACGACATGTTACTAGAGGTCGTGTGAGAATGTTTTTAGCTACACACCACTTAACCAACAGACACACACACACACGTTGTTTTGCTTCATGTTTTGACTACTGCTATGACCAGCTGCAAAGCTGGCAACAGAGACGTCTCGGTTGACGTTTTCTGTGTACTATGGGGCTAGCCCAACCGAGGGGATATAATGTACAGGCCTGGTGGGCTCAGGGTCTTTCATCTTACATCTGCCTGCGAGCAGTTTGGAGGTGCACGATACCTGAGCGTGTAATGTTAATTTTACCTGTGATCCTTTGAATAAATCAGCACTGTTTTGAAGTTACTTGGACTGTCTCGTCTCTCAGGGTTAGCAATGGTAAAAAGAACCAAAGTCCTTCAGATAAAAGTGATCACTCAGAACAACTTTGTATTGATTCACAGTGACCCCTCCCTCTAATCAGAACCTACCGAGCGGTATACCCTGTACTTCTGCTCATATAACCTCCCAGGTTGACACAGAGTGTCCTGCTTTGTTTTTCCACTGTATTTTCTCTGTGTAGGGTCCCTTTAGAGGAGGGAGGGGCTGCACCCTTCTCACACACACATCCAGCTGAGCACAGGGAGAACAGGCATCACTCCATAGTCCAACGATCAGTCAGTAACAGAGACTGGATGAGCACTTTATCAAACAGTTGTTGACCAAGCAGAACACAGACTTGCAGAAATGTGATGTCTTCACCGCTTTGCCGGTGGTCCACTCACTGCAGTCCCTATTTTGTCTCTAAACCAGTAAAAGTGCCTCTTTACACATTGTTCTCCTAATGCTAATGACTGAGGTGTGAAAAGCAGACCTTCCTGGAAAAAAAACAAGGGGACAAGGGGACCCAAACCGTGGCAGCACAGTGGATCCCCTCATTGTAGGCTTTTGCTTTAATTTGTCACAAGTCTGTGAGTAGCTCACAGGTGACTGTGGCACAGCTTGCTGGAAGAAAACCATTTCAAGAAACACAATAATTTAGTGATTAGCTAACATGGAGCTGTTGTCAGTGATGTAAATCAGAAGATTATTTAAACTTTGAGCAGAGTAAATCCAGGCTGAAACATCATGTTGATCCCTGAGATCCAGTTCTATGCACAACATGACAGCTTCTCCTGCTTCATAGCTGGACTGGACCATCCAAACCTGAGCTGGACTTCCTGCTTGAGGTTACCTGCACTTCCAGTGCAGGATTTCACGATAATGAAGGAATCATCCTCTAAGCTTGATAAAAAAAAAAACTCAACAGGTTTTTCTAAAAAAAAAAATAAATCAATCAATGATTGTGCCAGTCACATTTGTCGAATCACTGAAAAGAAACAGGTGTGCTGAAACAAGATGTAGTCAGTCAGGCTCCTGTGTTCTTGGCTTCAGGGTTATGTACTCATTATTGGAGCAGTTATTCTCCAAACTATTCACCTCGCATTTCTTCATGGAATAGCATGAATAGCATGTGACGAATACAGTCACATACTGTGTGCCTACATTCAAAGAGAGGCATATCCCTTCCCTTCAGTCTCATAACTTGTGTTTGTGATTGGTCTACAGTCAGCAAAGAACAAGAGATGTATCATTACAGGGCGCCTCACACGATAGGTAGGCAGGTAGTAGTAAACCTAAAGGTCTGACATATGTTCTTAATAGTATTTCTTGTTCAACAGGTAAAACTGAGCTTTTACTGACTGTAGATGTTAAAGGCTTTATTCTATTATAAAGCTTCGTTCGGTTCTTTCAAACCAGGAACTCAGAGAGACGAAGCGGACCACTTGAGTATATAAAAAAATATAACCGTGCTGGTTTATTCAAAGGGTCACAGGCAAGAATTAACATTACACGTCCAGGCATCTTCCACCCCCAAAGCTGCTCGCAGGCAGCCCGGAAGAAGCAAGACCCGGGACCAAAAAATCTATACAATATTAATCCTTCTGGGCTAGCCCCATCCTAGACAGGCCACGTCAAACCGTGACGGCACCTGATATGCCAGCTTGGCAGCTGAGCAGAGCAGTAGACAAAACATGAAGAAAATAATGTGTGTGAATGTTGATTATGTGGTGTGTATCTAAAAACACTGTAACACAACAATTCACATTAAGAAAAATATTATGGTTACTTTTACCGTCATAATAACATTTATCCCTGACTGCAGCCTTTCTCTGCTTTAACTAACCTTGGCCTAGCTGCAGTCTTGCAGAACTCATCAGAATAAACTGAGCATTTAACAGCCTGAGCAAGACATCCTGGCTACACTAACATCTTCTAATACAACAGATCTCTAATCAATATCTATCTAACTAAGAAATTACCTAACAGTGTGCTACAGAGTGCTGTGAACAGCAGCTTTCTTTTTGTTTTTCAATTTTGCCCCAAAAGTCAAAGAATAAACGAGAAGAAAGAGTCACCAGGTGTGCAAAAACAAAACATATTTTTTCAGGCCACAGCAAAAAGGTTTTTAATTCCAAATACCTTCTGCATGTACTGTAACACGGGTTGCATTGAGATGATGTGTAAAATCAACACAAAAGTATCTCAATTCTACTTTTACATTCCTTCTTCTAATTTCACTGGAGGCCTTCAGATGGGCTTGACAGTTTACCATCAAACAGCTCGTAGAGTAGGCAGTGATACAGATCCATCACTTTTAAAATAATGGTAAATATTACACGAGTTACATTATGGCACTATTAACTATTAGGTGTCTGAACATTAAACATTTCATTGGAAGGAACACCAAACAGGTAAGTCATGCGACTTCTCTCCCAGTTGAGTGGCAGAAAAAGAAGCCACCAATCAGTTCCTACTGGCTTTCTGAGTGTCCGTTTTCACCCTGAATGGCACCACTGTCATTCACATGGCAGCAGCAGACTAACAACCAATAAATCACTGCTACTAAGTGAGCTTTTCCTTCCACTGCCTGGAGCCAGCAACTGGGCAAAATTATAACCCGAGGAGGCATGAGGGACAGGCTAAAATTGGCCGTGCAGGTCAGGCAGGTTAGCTTATGGCACAAACAACTAAGATCATCATGTACTATTATGTATTATTAAAAATTCCTCCCAGACTCAAATAATGCAGGGTTGTTGATGAACTGTACCAACTAACTTAATAGTGAGCCACAAAATGAATCCAGAATCTTTTTAACTAAATTAAAATGTGTTTGTTTTTATTAAAATTCTTAAATTACATTTAACAGTAGTGCTTTATGATATATAAAAATACTATATGCATTTATATTATACTGTTGAAGCTGCTGAAGCCACCTTTACAAAGAATACAACTTTTTTGACGGTAACTTTGCGAGTCCCCATTAAGAAGGCGTGCACTTCTGCTGCATTAGATTGTGATCCACATGCCCAAAATAGAGAACTAGATTCATCAGGAGACACAGTTTGTGTGTATTTATAAAATAAATCCAGAAAAGGTTCTTAACATAATGTTAGTTATACAGACATTATGTTGCACAGAGAGCAGACTAAAAATAAACGCAGATATGCACAACTCAATGTTTTCCTTTTTCTTTAAAATCACCTTTCACAGGAGAATAAGACCATTAATACTGGTCGAGGCATTTCGTTCCCATGCTACCGAGATGTCTAATGAATGGAGGGAGTGCGGTAGCACAGGGTCAGTCGGTCAGGAGGACAAGTTCTGATTTGCTCAAAGAGAGGGAGTGAGGTCAAAACCCCAGACTGCCAATGAACCATCAAGGTGAGACATATAAAACACAGCTTCAAGTTCAACAGCTTCATAAAAGCACTTTACTTGCTTAGTTAATTCAGTTCGTTCCCTAGACTTACACACCTTGGTTCATTCTGGGACAAATATGTTTTACTTTTAAGTTAAAAGATTATATCTAGCTTGTCAGAGTTAATAGCAGTAACTTGTAAAAGTAAAAGTGATAAGTGTATTTAAATGAAAGACAGTGGTATTTTATGTATAACTCTGTTGGGGGATTTGAGTATTTGGTTATTTAAAAACTTAGTTTACTATTGTCCAGTTCTATCTCCAATAGACATGTTCAGTTTGAGTATACAAGAATCTGCCTGCACAAAGTAGTCAAAGACAATGGTTACAAATATAAATTAATATTATTCCTAATTACCTGAAGCAGCAAAATTCACAGAGAAACTTAAATGAAATAATTTCACCACATTTACCAACATACCTGTACAAGCGACCATATCTATATCAAGGGACATTTTATGCTTATTTGGTGTTGTTTCTGTAAAATAAATGACCAATTTAAATATGTAATGAGACAGTTTTAAGGCAGTAAAGAAGCAGTATTGTCAGGTGGTAAATAAAACTTTGATGCTCAGTGTCTCGGAGCTGCACTCCACCCACACTTAAAAATTCCAGTCCCATGAAACAGTGAAATCATTGAGTAACTAATCTGTTTAATCAGCTCCACAGCAGGTTCGCTGAAATATGCTGCGTTTCCAGCTTTTGAAATGGTTAAAGTTTTGCAATGACAATGTCATACTAAAAAAGTTTTCAAAGTCATTGTGCTGCCTGGGCCAAATGCCATTCTCTGTGACCCCTCCATATTCCCATCCCCCAGTCCAACTGCACTCCGCCTCCCTTCTCGGGCTACCTTGATCATCAAAACTTTCAAATTCAGAAACACAAAGCCCCTCTTATAGCTAGAACTCACAAATAAATTGCGACAATGAAATATGTGCTTGAACACATTACAGGGAGGTAAAAAAAAAACATCATGCCTAATTTTCATGCTTCAAAATGCAACTGCAAATCCAACAATAAAAACTGAAAAAAAGTTACAGTATGGAACATGGGAATCAAAAGCACAGAGAACCCACACATGATCTGCTGAGGATTCAGGCATATGGGGATTTGTGGGGAACACAGAACTTTCAAAAAGTGTTAAGAGGAAAGCACTTACCATGCAGATCCCAACATCCGAGTCCAAGAATGAAACATTCCTCTCTTGTCTATCTCCGATCCACTTCCATTTTTCTGAGCTCCCATATGGTACCCCCACCCCTCTGAGAGGCAGAAGCGGACAGTGTGACAGAGGGAGAGTCAAACACACAAACACACAGGGAGCGAGGGGTGGGTGTGGGGGGAATTAGTCCTGGTGTGGAGATGGAGGGGACTGTTGCAGCTGTGCACCCCCGTCAGTATCTCCTTAAAACCAGTCCTCTCCTCAATGTGTGTGTCTGCAGCACCGCGGAAAAAGGCAACGGAAACAAAGTGATCCTCTTACACACAGCCCAGAGAAAGAGAAAGAGGGAGGGAGAAAAAGAAAGAGAGAGAGTGAGAAACATGCACAGGGAACGGCAGGGAAAGAAAACAAGTGAGCTGGTTAGAGGGCCGAGGCAGCTGGAGAATAGCAGGTTCAAGTTTTCTGCATTTCCTTTATTTTGTCGTAGAAGTCTGCTGGCTGAATGGGAGGGAACAAGCAGGAGCTTCTAGGAGGGCAAGGAAATAGTGCATAATACCTTCCAGCTTCTTTCTACCCCCACTTTCCCCTCCCTCCCTCTCTCTCTCCTTCCTTTCTCTCACTCTCTATCACTCCTTCTGTCTCTCTGTCTAGTAACAAGCTTGACTGCAACAACCCCCTCCTTTTTGGCGCTGGAATGTAAGGCAAGAGTTTCAAGAGGCCCAGTTAGACAGCCCTCGGAGTCACTGCACCTTGACCCTCGGGTCAGTTGTAGTATGTGTGTGTGTGTGTGTGTGTGACTAGAGAGCTTTAGCTGTGTCTGTGTATACTTAAATTTGTGCGGTCAGCTTGGCCTCATAAGATCACATAACTATACCTTGACAGCCAATTGACAAACATAATACTATCAGACATTTACATCACTGTAGTAAGTCACAATCAGTGTAACACTGCTGTTACAGGCACACAATGGCTGCCTTCACTCCATAGGAGTAATTGGATTAAACTGGTCTGGTTAGGGGAAGAATATTAGGTTAACTGACTCTTATTCTTCATTTTTAAAGTTTCTTTTCTGTGGTTTAGTGGCATAATGTTATTCAGTTGTGGTGGTTCACTAATCAGTTATTGGAAATAATTTGAATAAGTTGTCATATGTGCCACAATACTGGAGACTCAGTTTATTGTGTTTGTCACATTATAGAAGTCCAGTCATACTCTTGTACAACAGTATTTTCTGTGCAGCCTTTTGAATCGAAGATAGAAAATAACAGCTTTTTTTATTTAGATACAAAACAATATTTTCAACTGAGTGTAGGCCTTGTATTTTGTCATTTACTGCTGGTGATTTTTTCTCCATAGCTTTTTTTATTTGAATTTCTATTTTGACCAATTTTTTTCAGGGTACTTTCACTGACAGGCAAGTTTTCTTTTACGAGAAGGTGTTGATGACGGAGGGGCCAGCACCAGCTTCTTCATTTGCCCCAACCAGATTTAATGTTGGAGGTCTGGGGACTTAAGCAGCAGCCTACTGGCTCACCTCTAACCTTCAGACCAACACAAAATAAATGATACATACATACATACATACACACACACTAAACATTTTTTATACTTTGGATCACATGTCCAACTTGATTGACTAATTTCTAAAAGTTCATTTAGAAAAGCACAGCTGTCACAGCGCAGGGTGGAATGCCTCAGGGTGCCATCCTGGGCCTCATTCTGTACTAACTTTAGCTGTATCTTCTTACCCTTATTTTGTTGACAAAAATAATGTGTATTTCCAGAATTGTTCCCCTGTCAGCCACTTCTGTTTAGCTAACCAAAACTAACCAGGGACCCTGAATGAATGGTCAGATGTTCATACCTGTATTAAACAAGAACGAACCTCTTTCTTTTCTGGTAAAGACTTTAAACATACCATGTTATAAATGGAAACTTATTTGGAAATATCTTTACTTATTAAAATGTACTAATTAATTACTAATTAATTAATTAATGGAAATTTAATGGGGAAAAATACTTACAACCTTATTGTTAACAAATGTCTCCAATTCACTGAATTTGAAACAAACAAAAAGTCTGGTTTGTTAATCAGGCCATTCACAATACCCTCAGTAGTTCCTAAAATTTCAGCAAATAAACACTTGCAAACAATGTGGCAAATCCTCTGCTCCACTTTAAAAAACAAATGTGCTTGATAATTTGGCTATAATTGCAGATACAGTGGTATCAGTGTTAAGTAACAGGAAAATGCAGTACAGAAATGGCAAACTAGGTTTGACATCATTTGGAAACTGTGTCACCATTATATAGTTTGTACACCAGAGAGGAAGTAGATTTTTCAACAGTAAGATGTCTCACTTAATTTTTATCTTGGCCACAATTTGTAATCAAATATATCCATATCAGTAGTGCCCAACAGTTGTTTATATTAATGTATTTATATTAAAATAATTACTATTGGTTGCTGTTTTTGGAATTATCAAATGTTTGTGTCATTACTGGCTTCAAAACTCTAGCTAGCTGGAAATCTTTGTCATATGTACATCTGTGCTTTTCTTACTGTGACATGTCAGGATGTCTTGTGCTTCCTGTCACGGTTTACTAAGACACTCAGATAAAACAACCATTGTTAATGGCACTGACTACACCTGTGCTTGTCTGTTTGTGTGTTTATGCTTTAAACTGTAAAATGGTCTCTAATTTAAGAAGTCTTGTATGTCCAATGGGTACTAGGATAAACACCTAACCTAGCCTAATGTTAACATATTAGATTGTATGTTCCCTCATACATATACCTGTATAATAATAAAAACTAACTTGCAATGTAGTAACAGTAAAACATCTTTCTCATGACTCTCTGGAGGAACAGAGCTTCCTTTTTTAACAATACTGATAATATAGTTTGGCATCAATCATAAACTTGATGTCACTGACCACATAAGACAGTGTAAGACAATGAAGCTGTACACACTATTTCTCAATTTTAAAAAATCAGTATTATCCATAATACCATGGCCCATTTTCTTAATATTTAAATTTAAATGATTAGCAAATATAGTGAGGCCATTCACAATACCCTCAATTTCATTTACATTATTTCTTGCTGAATGCTGCATCTCAAAATGTACTTCCACTTCTAATGTATTTCTGCCACTCATTTCCATCTGCATTCACATCAGGACATTTATACATAGCCTAATGTTAAATGTGAGTGTGTTCTGACTCAGCCTAAATTGAATCCACTTCAGTTCTGTAACTGTAACAGAACTTGTGAATATGACTTCCAAAGCGCAGGCGAGTGAGGCCTGAGCCCGTAGATTAGCAGTGATGATTTCAGCTTTGTTCTGTATCAGTGGGTTGTTGTGTTGCTGGTTTCCTTTCTATTCTTATTCTTCGTTTAACACTACAGGCAGCCTAGAAGTATCCCAAGCCTGCTGCTGCCCTCCACAGGTTATAAACAGCCCTACCAATTCTGTTACTGTTCAGTAACAGGCACATCAGTGAGAATCTGGGTGAATCAGTTTTTCTGCAGATCATTTTGTAATTTTATGCAATTTTTATGTTTGTATATTATAGATTTTTAATTATTTAATTATTTATTCTTCAAAAACAGCAAGTAACTGCTCTGGCTTCAGTTAATTAATTAGCATGATATTGCAGTACTCTACTTACCAACAATACACTCCTTCTCTTGCCTTCTCTATAGAAACAGAGAAGACAGAGAAGGAGAAATTAATGTCTACAGATAAGAGAAAGGCATCATGAGCACATTTATCTTGATGCCTACAGTAGCTCCTTTGTTCAGTTTATTCATTATAATGGTCACCTTGCTTACTGACATGTCAGAATTTCAATATTTAAATCTTACAGTATGTCATAGTTTACAAACATTATCATCAATTTTAACACAGCACTTGACCACATTGTATAGGGATGCCCAGCAAATTAACATTAGTTTAACCACTCAAATTTAATAACAGTAGGTCACTCCCATTAAACAGGGTATGACCATTACCACTATAATCTGAGCTTTGGTTCTCATCATGCTTTGTCAAAAAGTGTAAACATGTATTTAAGTAATTCAGATATTACCAAATAGATTTCTGTGGCCCAAGAAGGGCATATGACAGGATATGAAAATGACTGAGAACACCCAAGGCTAAATACACACTAATGATAATGTTAACTTTAAACCTAATGTGAGGCCAGACTGTGACACTAACACCCAGCTTTAACTTTTCACACCCTTTTATATAAATTCCATATTACTGTGGTATGATTTTATTCTAAAGAGAGAAAACAATTAGTGATTTCCTTGGATAATAACAGGACAATAATAGCTCATAATAGCACAACTAGCTAGCTAGCTAAGATCACCAGAGCCTAATGTTAGTTAAGCTAGCTATTTAGAACCAAATAAGGTGAATTAACAAAAATTACATTTTGTTATAAACTACGTTCAGGTAAATTCAATGTAAAGAAAGCACGCCTAAGATCCTTTAACTACTGACAAACTTTGAAGTAAGCTAGTATGCATGAAGAGACGGGAAAAGCTACTGAAACATCTTGCAAACTTTTTTCATGTGGTAACAAGTAAGTAGCTTTACTTGAGCACCTGTCATGTCCATTCAGGACAGAGAAAATTCCAGTCCCATGCAGGTAAACACAATGGATTATATAGCTTGTTGAATTGAAATGTGCTCAAAGCATAGCCAGTCTCTTCAGTTATTCAGATACATTCACATCAAATATTCTGAACTACGTTTTGCCTTTTCCCCCAAATGCTTTACTGCATATTCTGGCATTTTCTTTATTTTGTTAGCCTATATTTTGTGACTTCATGTCAACAGGTGTCAGTGTGCTATTGTCCAGTGGACACAGACAGCATTATGGGAAAGTTTTGACTTTTGGGACGTTTCAAAGTAACTGTGAATCTCAGTAACCTCTCAGTTTTAAGCTGGTATTTTGGTCATGTCTGCACTAGCTGAGTTTTAGGTGAAAGAAATTACATAAAATATAGGCCTATAACCTTCACAGTGGCTTGGAGTATGTTTGTTACAGTTATATTTTACATAGCCTTTGTTAACATGAGCATTTAGAGAACTAACTACAGCAGAGTGGGTAGCCTAATAGCAGGACACCTTGCTGTTTTTATTGAGATATTGCTATGTTCTAGTTTGTTTGCATTAATTTGTTGCATGCATTATATGTAGTATTTTGTGTGGGTAGCATTTTGCCATGAATCTAACAATCTATCTTAAATTATTCCTAGAAGTTGGATCACAGTGCACCAAAGATTGCCTACAGGATTCATGCAGGGACACTTCAGGAAGTTCCTGCGCTCATTTCACACATGGTTGCTGCTGATACATATTAACTGTCTTAGCAATATTGATTTTCATTTAAGTAAAACCTTTTGGGGAACAGCAATAAATAAAAGCCTTGTCATTTAGGTACAGAGGTTCCCAAATATAGTTTCTTTCAGGGAAATCAGTCTGTTTAAAATCTACTATGTTGGCTTGGCAGCTGTCACAGTCGACATTCATCATACAGACAACTTCTTCATAGCTGCTGCCAACATCAAATTTACTGTCACATGTATTACTCAAATTGTTGATAAAAAGAAAGGTTCTTTGAGGACAGCTTCATAAACCTTTAACACCACTTATTCCTTCCTACTGCCAAACAGCCAGAGGGTTCTAAATAAAACCAGATATGCCAAGTGAGCTGGCAGGAGGAACAATGCTCTTAGTGAGTTCCTCAATGATCTGGGTCACAAGGTAGGGGAGGGAGAGCAAATTTAAGAAGAAAACTGTGAACTGAAAAGGCTTAATGTAATGATTTATGACCCCGGGTTTCAGTGAATGTTTCTTTCTATATTAAATGCAACAGTCCTGTTCATTGACGGGAAGCCAAGATACTTGTTTTTTGTTGTGTGACTTTGCCTAAATGGGAAACTGAATGCTGGATGTCCAGAGTACTTTTTGCTCACTCAGTGTTCATCACTTCATTTCTTACTGTTGGTTTTAGGTATAGATGAAACTGTTATAGCTATAGACTGCTGCTCTCATTAAACACCTCATTTCCAGAGCTATTTTGAAAAAGGCCCCCCAGGGCTGGTGGACTCAGTGTCAAAGCTGTTTCACTAGTTCTTAGGCTTGTTTGTATTTGTCCTGATAGTGCCACTGTATTTAGATAGCCATTAGAAAGAAATAAAACATGTCTCTGCATTGATGATTCATTGAAAACACCACTGTCTGTTCATCTCTGGTGAACTGAAGAGCTACAGGCAGGTCATGATCCACATTCTACTGCAATCCCATAATCCCATTGTGGATATCTTGTGATGTCAGTGCTTCATCCTGTTGCAGTCCTATCACGCCAAACACATGTTGAGTCCTTTCCACATGTGCTGACTAAATGAACACAGTGCCATGCTGTGTGACTGGAAAGGAGACAGGTGGCACTTCATGTTTGTC
This sequence comes from Monopterus albus, assembly GCF_001952655.1. Lineage (NCBI taxonomy): Eukaryota > Metazoa > Chordata > Actinopteri > Synbranchiformes > Synbranchidae > Monopterus > Monopterus albus. The sequence continues at coordinate 962,597 of NW_018128152.1, forward strand.
TGCTACCCCTCTAAGAGTCCCAGGGTCTATGATTAGAGAGAACAGACAGAAGACAAGGAGTGCTGACAGGCATGGCCAAGTATGAGGTGGCCTCACTGCCTTTTTCTTGTCTTGCCAAAAGAAAGAGAGCTGAAACCAGAGCTCTGTGACAATGATGAGCTGACAGACTCATGACAGTCAACAAGGCAAAAAAAAGTGTTTAAACAAAACAAAAGCAAATGACAGAACACATGCCCAGTTTTGAATTTATTGTGAACTCAAGAAGGAAAAGGTTGGAGGAAAAGACTGCAGCCTGCTGCCTAGACACTTATTTCCTAGACAACTGAGCCAACAGCAACAATCCCATGAGAAAAGATTTATGCTCAGCATCACTCATTACTAAACGATGTTGATTAGCGTTGCCCTCTCTGACAGCACAGAGAAGCAGATCTCAGCAGTTTGGTGGCTGCTGCTGGGCTTCTACTAATGAGGCAGTCAGACAGCCACTTCACCTTTTGTTTGTCCACTGATGGAAGTCTTGTTTGACCCAGCTGCGTCTCCATGGAGGAGGCACCTTGAGAGGCTCCCCCACCTCACCTAAATCCCCCTTTCCCACCAAGTTTCTCATAACATCCTGGTGTGAGGCTGTGTAACACCAACTCCTGGCTCAGAGCCCAGATGGCATTTTTCTCCCTTCACAACTTTTATCTGACCATAAAACACATCCCCACAAGTGCAAAACTCTCAGAAAGCACCATTAAGTGCTAAGTGAACAGGCAGCTATTTCACCCCTACACCTTTTTTGTTAGCTGACTTTAAAGACGTGCTTGTTCGTTGATATTCAATTCAGGGGGGATTAAAAACCAATATGAACAGAGATGTTAAATATGTCTTCAGAATGGCTATGTGAAAAATGCCTCTTGCTGCTTTCTTTCATGTGATGGTTGCAAATTGCCAGCATGTTGAATTTGGAATGCTATGGGCTTTTGCTTGTGCCTGAATCAGCCACTGCAGCTGCAAAGGCCTAAGCTTTCACAGCACTGGACATTACTGAGGTATGAATTGCTGACTCAACTGAAAAGCAACTTATTTAACATTGGAGAGGAAAGAAAAGGTTGTGTAACATGTAACAGCTGTGAAGTGGAAACCATGCGCCATTTTATTTCTCAGCTCCAAATGCTTTACTGAGTGTACCTGCACAACCTACTGCAGTGGCACAGTGGGGTGGGGGTACATGAGCTACTTGTGTTTAGTCCCTGCAGTGGAGCAGAAGTTTCATGTACACCATGATGACTTGGTTAGTACTTCACCTAAGTCAGGAGTAAGCACCTTTTATGATATTAAAATGTTTTCACATAAAGACAAGCCTGTGAATGCAATTATTTCTCTCAGCCTGTAATGATAACAGACACAGAGAAGCCCATGTCAGCCTGTCAGAATAACCAGCAGCAGCAGCAGCCATGATCACAGATTAGCATTAGCTGTAATGATAAATACTAGGTCAAGGGGTCCTGTTATTCTAAAGTAGTTAAATAGATATAACAATCATGGCCCATAAACTTGAGCTTGTCCTTGTTAAGCACTGCAGGGTGTTGATGGTGTTGGCCAGCACCCACCCTTGCACCAGTCCCCACTGTTCCTGTGCTGGTGATGACACATGGACACGTGGTTTCTACAGCAGCACTGTCTCAAATGACAGCATACAGATGGTTTTATCAAGCAGAGTAGAAACCATGTTCCTACAGTGCCAAAATACCTTATATCAAATCAAATCAAATTTTATTTGTATAGCGCCAAATCACAACAAAAGTCATCTCAGGATACTTTACAAAGTAAAGTCAAGACCTTACTATTATCACTATTATTACAGAGATAAACCCAACAAATCCCCCTTGAACAAGCACTTGGCGACAGTGGGGAGGAAAAACTCCCTTTAACGGGAGAAACCTCCGACAGACCCCGGCTCTTGGTGGGTGGCCTTCTGCCTCGACTGGTTGGGGTGAGTGGATAGAGGAGAGACAAAAGAAGAAAAGCAACAAGACACAACAATCAAACACTGATCAGGTCAATGTGGCTGGTGACTGCTCGTCAGAGACATAAAGCTCCAGGGCCAGGGCAACCTGCAGAAAGGTACAGGGAGAGAGAGAGGACACACTATGGGAGAGAGGAGACACAAAGTTAGTAATGTGTAATGGTGGCATATAGAAGCATAGAGAGAGAGGAAAGGAGAGGAGAGGAGAGGATCATCTGAGAGATGCCCAAAGCATCATGGGCCCCCCAGCAGCCTAGGCCTACAGCAGCATAACTAAGGGAAGGCTCAGGGTCATCTGATCCACCCTAACTATAAGCTTTATCAAAAAGGAACGTCTTAAGTCTAATCTTAAAGGTAGAGAGGGTGTCCGCCTCCTGAACTGAGACTGGGAGTTGGTTCCATAGGAGAGGAGCTTGATAGCTAAAGGCTCTGCCTCCCATTCTGCTTCTGTGGACTCTAGGAACCACAAGTAAACCTGCACTCTGAGAGCGAAGTGCTCTGTTAG